>NW_024412388.1:71521881-71598783 GCF_014898765.1 Herpailurus yagouaroundi
AAAAAAAAAAAAAAAAAAGAAGATTGTGGTAGCCACACTCCAAGATGCTCCGCAGTGATCTGCACCTCCTGGTGTTCATGCCCTTATGAAGCCTTCTCCCCCACTGTGTCAGAGTTTCTCTGAGTGACCAATAGAATGGCACAGGTGGTGCTATATCACTTCCGAGATGAGTTTATAAGTGACTAAGGCTCCTATCTTGAACTAACTCTCTCTCTCAGATCACTTGCCCTCAGGAAACCACGTCATGTAAATGACTCTATGGAAAGGCCCACGCGGTGAGGAACTGCAACTTCCTGTGGACAGTCATATGAGTGAGCGGGGTACTGCTTGTCCAGCCCCTTCAGATGACAGTGGTCCCAGCCAACGTCTGACAGCAACTCCATGAGAGACCATAAGGCAAGACCATCCAGTCAAGACTCTTCCAGATTCATGATTCTCAGCAGCCATGTGAGATCGCAGACATTTATTGTTGTAAGCTGCTAAATTTTGAAGTAATTTGTCAGCAACAGATAACTGACATAAAAGTCATCCTCATTTATACCTCCTATCCCTTGCATATTCCTTTATACATGGTACCTATTGTCCATTCCCACGATGTAAGCCTCAGCAGAAAAGTAGCTTATTCCATAAAGCTGTCCCACTCCATCTCCACACCCTGTCTGGTCTGTCATTTGTGCTTACGTAGCATCTGGTATGTATCTCTACTTTGGCACCTGTCATACTGTCCTGTGTGGTGGACTGAACAGTGGTCCCTAAAGATGTCCATGTCCTTATCCCCAGAACCTATTCATTTTGCCTTGTATAGCAACAGGGACTTTGCACGTGTGATTAAGTTAAGGATCTTGAGATGGGGAGATTATCCTGGATTAGGTGGTTGGGTGGGTGTCATCACAAAGATCCATGTAAGAGGGACCCAGGAGGAGTCCAAGTGAGAGAGATGGCCAAGGATGGTGGAAGCAGAGACTGGAATGATGTGCTCTGAAAGAGGGAGTAGGGAGTCACAAACTAGGAATATAGGCAGCCGTGAAAGCTGAAAAACGCAAGAAAATGAATCCTCCTCTAGAGCTTCCAGAAGGGACACAGCTTCCCAACACCTTGATTTTAGTCAAATAAGATCCATTCTAGATTTATGATCTCCAGAACTGTAAGAGAACAGATATGTATTTTAAGCCACTAAATTTGTGATCATTTGCTATAGCATCAATAGGAAGCAAATACATGCTGTGTTTGTTTGTTAACCACCTCTGCCCCCACATAGTTACAATTTTTCTCATGAAGAGAATTTTAAGATCTACTTTCTTAGCAACTTTCAAATATACAGTACAGTATTATTAATTATTGTCATCATTCTGTACATTATATCCCCATGATTTACTTCTCTTACAACTGCAAGTTTATACCTTTTGACCCCTTTGCCACCTATTCCCCCAATACCCTACCCACCGCCCCCCACCAGCCCCTGCCTTTGGTAACCACTAAACTTTACACTCTTTTTTTTTTTTTTCAAACTAATTCCTCAAAATCTATGGTGTGTTTTACATTTCAATCCAGTTGACTACATCTCAAGTGGTGCCACCAGTGGTCACCTCGTTGGACAGCATAGCTACAGAGCTTTACAGGCCTTTGTAAGGACATTGGTTTATACCCATAGGAAGTAGGGAGCCATTACAGAGTTTTGAGCACAGGAGTGACATAATCTAACTTATATTTTAAAGGATCACTTTGGTTGCTGTGTTGAGATAGCCTATAAGGGGTGAGCTGAGAAGCAGGGAGGCAGACAAGTTGGAAGGTTATGGTGGTAATGCAGACAAGAGGTGGTGATGTCCGGTGCTCCTGCAGCTTGTTGCACCCATGAGCGTGTACTCTGTCACCCCGGAGTGGAACTGGGGACAGAGAAGCGTGCCGGGCTCCGGCAGAGAGCTGCGGCTCGTCGTGCTGCGGGGCAAAGCTCTCAGGACGGACCCGGTGGTGGCACGGCTCGGCTGGGCGCCCAGAGAGCGCCACACCCCCACGCTCCCTTCCCACAGATGGTGGGGGTCCCACCCAAGGGGTAATGGTGGAGATAGAAGAAAGGGTTGAACTCAGAACATATTTTGCAGAAAAGCCAACAGGGTTTCCTGACTCACTGGATGAAGTATGAGAGAGAGAGAGGAGTCAAGAATGAGACCAGTGGAAAAAACGCTGTGAATGTTTCCATGGGTTTTAATCACTTAACGTCTCTGCACTTAACTTTTCTGAGGCTGCCTGCCTTTTCTCTGTAACAAGGAGACAACACCATTCTAAGAAGACGAGCCCCAGGATCAGAGGCTACAGGGCAAAAGTGTGCCAGGTGTGCCTGGGAAGACCAGTGGTTGAAGAGGGGCGAACAAGGAGAGAAGTAGTAGGGATGTGGTTGGACAGAAAGGTAACAGGATGTGGGTTATAAAGGAACCATGTTGCTCTCCCTTCAATTTCAGGGAATACAGAGCATAACAAGTAAACTCATCAAAAAAACGAAACGTATGCCACCATGCTATGGTTAAAAACTCGGCTTCAGACTTATCTAGGTCAAAACAGTCTATTTTTGCAGTCGTTCTTCTTTTCTTTTCCACAAATTCAGTTCATCTAATATATATAGAAGGTGTAGACAATATGAGCAACGGAGCTCTTTTGATTTGCTGCAGAATGAGAACGCTGTTCAGAGGCAGAACTGCCATGAAGGTAATGAAGCTTAATTATGAAGCCTCTTCCAAGGCTCTAGACTTGATTTTGTATTCAGACTTTGTTTTATCCTTAAAGAAGGCTTCTCCCCAAATTGGATACACTTCAGGTTCAACAGAACCTAGATCTCCTCCTACTTAGGAAAAACATTTTATCTCAGATGTCTCTTGGGAATAAAAATAACTGACTTGGGTAAAAGCAGGGAGGACTTGGACACGCCTTTTGTTGAGCACACCTGGCCTGGACCAGTCATTATGCCATACCCACTCAGCTTCTGCCCTTTGGAAAGGTACAGTTAAATAAGAGAATTATGTAGGAGGATTTACGTTTGTCCTGCCCAAGTCTGTTGATCATAAAATCAGGTGTGTTGCTTTTAAAAAGCATAGATTCCTGGGCCTTACCCCAGATCTACTGATTCGGTGTCAGGGGGTAGGGCCCAGGAATATTTACTTGAAGAAAGCTCCATCCATGGGCCCCAGTGTGTTATGGCCTCGAAAACATCATTTTGAAATAATAAGATGTAACTCTGGGAGTTCCTGGGAGGAAAAGCAGTCTTGGTCCCAAAAACTGGGTGGGAGAGTTCCTGAACTGTTCACTATTCAGAGAGACAGTCAATCACAGACTCACAGTTTGGGCAGCTATTCCTGCACCCTTGAAGGTGCGCCCAATAAAATGAAGGGCCAGCACGGGCTACCTGAGACCAGGTGCAGATGAGAAGAGATGAACTCCATGATGATGCCCTCAGGTGGCCTTTAAGAATGTGGTTGTGTTTCTCTCTCAGGAGGGGCCTTTGGCCCCTACAGGGACCTGCATGGGAGCAGTGGGAAAGTTTGCCTTTCTCCTGGACTTCCAGTTTCCATGCTGAGTGGCCTGATCTGGCTGGGCCACAAGGAGAGGCTCGGGAGAGTGAGGCCAAGGACCTTTGCTTACATGACAGAGCTGCAGTTAGGAGAGGCAGAATGATGAGCTACAGGTACCCAACCAGCAGGCTGACAAATCGGGGATGGTGTAAGTCTGAAGGTGTCCTCAGGGGCAACTCTTTCTTTCCCTTTTGACTGGAATAAAAAGTTTGTTTTGCTCTAGGAAAGAATGAGGCCAAAACAGAGCATCCGTGCTGAGAAATGGAAAGAGAAGGAATCCTGACGACAGGACATGTCCCTTTCTGAGGCCAGCCCTGCCTTTCTTCCCCTCACTCGTATGAATCAGTAAATTCTCTCTCTTTTTTTTATTTTTATTTTTTTACATTTATTTGTTTTTGATAGACAGAGACACAGAACACAAGTTGGGGAGGGGCAGAGAAAGAAGGAGACACAGAATCCGAAGCAGGATCCAGGCTCCGAGCTGTCTGCACAGAGCCCGACGTGGGGCTCGAACTCATGAACTGTGAGATCATGACCTGAGCCAAAGTCGGGCACTCAACCGACTGAGCCACCCAGGTGCCCCAGTAAATTCTCTTTTTTGCTCGAGATAGTTTGAGTAAGCATTCTACTTGTGTATGTGAAGTGTATTTTGTGTGTGAATTTTATTTTGCCTTATTTCATTTCATTTTCTTCTACTTTTGTAAATACATAGGAATAACTGGAAGAATATTTACTGCACTGTTAGCAGGAGATAAGATTGGGGAATTCTTATGGTTTGAGACTGGTTACTGATGATGGGCACGTATTATCTTCATAATAAAATGCTAAATGAAAAAAGGAAAGGGAAGAAAGTCACTGAATGGACGAGATATTCACCTGCCCCCAAATCCCTGATTTTCTTGGCAGAGAGGAAAGAGAATTAGAGGCATAAAATAGAATATTTTTTGCTGTTATCCAATCAATACTATATTGATTGAGATAGTAAGTCAGGGAGAAATAGACAGACTTAGTTACATATAACTAAGAGAGCTTGCGTCATAGGAAATTAAATGTTCAGAGCCTAGCCAGTCAATGAAAATACAAAAAGAGATAAAAAGTGACCATTACCATTTAAATCTCTCGGTTTAGGGGTAGGAAAGGTGGGTTGCGGGGGGGAGGGAAGGGAGGGGGAAGCAGTATCCTACTCGGGGCTTCTCTCCAGAGGTGCCAATTAGAGACTGGGACCCACTGACCAGAACACAGAGGGAGTCTCTGTAGGTGCTCTGAACTTGCAGCATGACCATTTCCAGTTACATGGGGTGCCCAGAAGCCCTCATGAAACAGTCACTTTAAAAGGACGATGATATTACAAGAGAGGGGGTGGAAAGAGCTCTTGCAGAAGAATTAAGAGGAGTCAGCAAGTCATGGGGAGTTACAAAGGTTAATCCAGAAGCAGAAGTTCTCCCTGCCAACTGAGATGGTATGGACCCCAAGGGAGTGGCTTTAATGAACTCTGTTAACTCACTCAAAAGACTCAGAGTAAAGGAGATCCCGTGGCTTCGTATATCATTAGGGAAGCAACATAAATATATATATTTCCTCT
Organism: Herpailurus yagouaroundi; assembly: GCF_014898765.1. NCBI lineage: Eukaryota > Metazoa > Chordata > Mammalia > Carnivora > Felidae > Herpailurus > Herpailurus yagouaroundi. The sequence goes on from NW_024412388.1 coordinate 71,527,024, forward strand.
GATTCACAGTACATCAGCTTCTAGGGATTAATAAAAGAAAGTTTAAATCTCTCAGTAACAACTCACACATAACCACAAATGTTGCAAATCTGTCATGTAGCAAGGAATCTGAGATGGGTTGATACTCTAGGACGAGTGTACCAGAAAGAACATGAGGTGAAAGGGACTGAGTCAGAGGCAGTATCAGCTTCTATTTTCAGAAAACAGCCACCCTGGACACAAACCAAAAAGGTAGGTGCTGTGTAAGCCCTTGCACTAAGACCAAACAAACCCCGGTCACAGCTGCACACAGAGATAGCAAAGCGCTATCTCCCCATCTGGGGAACTAAGATAAAGATTGCATGACAACATAGTTCTGCCGCAAAGAAAATTTGCACCAGCATTCACCCCGCCTGTGAGTTAAGTTTCTTTCTGGCCTCCCCGCTGATCTGCAGCCTGTAGTTCCAAGTTCTTTCTCTACCCAGAAGTCCACTTGCCATACTAATCACCTCTAGACATACTTATCATTCGAGAGCTGTCCTATTTTAGCAGCTAGATAGAGGCAGAGGCAGAACCCAAGCGTGAGTGTTCATCCTGACTTCAAATTTGGCTTTCTTTTTCTTTCTTTCGAAACCTGGATTTATGGCATCCCAGGCCATCCATCTATCCACATCCATCTAACCAGGAAAATGTCACTACTAATGACAGGTGCGGGAGAGATGGACTCAAACAAGACATTAACGGAGCCAGATGTGAGTGTGATGCCACCATTAAAATGGTAGGACCACAGACTTACTACCTCACTCTCTAAACTTCACTGTCTTCAACCTTAAAACGCAGCTGACAATAGGTGCCTTTTGGAGTTGGATTGGCAATAGGACCTAAGGGATGCCATCGCTTAGAATGCTCCTTAAGTGACCGTTATTATTATTATTGAGACTGTTAATGGAGGGGATATCTGAATACACTGAAGGTTACACGGTAGTGCCGTTAGCTCCAAGACATAAGAAAGCGTGGGCTGTTACAGAAGAGCAGAGGAGAGGCTTCTAAATCAATACTGAGTGAAGGTGTAAAGTGAACTTTCAGAATTTTGAAAAATGGGTAGGAGTTACCTAGATGAAGAAGACAGGCTGATCATTTCTGGGCAGAGAAAGCAGCAAGTATTAAGGCATGGAGGTGTGGAAGGCCATTGTACATGGTTTTGGAAGAAGGACCATACCATGGAAGTAAAGAAAGGGTTGAGGAGAATGGATGGCTGTGACACAAAAAGGGCAAGGCTGGGGCCAGAGTCTGAAGAGCCTTGTATGCTAAACTAAAAGGGTTGAACTTGAGTGTTAATGCTGAGGAGAGACATGGAAAAAATTCAAGCAGGGGAGAGGTATGATCAGATTCACGGGAGGGGTAAATTGGAAAGAAGTCAAACTAGTGGCAAATGCTTAAGCTACCAGCTGACAATGTGAATTCCAGGGCTCATTTGAAGACCAACTTCAGGGGAGCCTGGGTGGCTCAGTTGGTTGAGCAAGCGTCCAACTCTTGATTTCAGCTCAGGTCATGACCCCAGAATGGTGGGATCAGAGCTGGGGGTGGAGCCTGCTTAAGATTCTTTCTCTCTCCTTCCCCCTCCACTCTGTCTCTCTCTCTCTCTCTCTCCCTCTCTCTTTCTCTCTCTCTTTCCAAAAAAATAAAATTAAATTAAAAATACAAGATCTGAAGACCAACTTCAAAGCAACTATGTCAGAAGAACCCAGTGCTTCAAGGTAAATTTTATTTACAATAAAGTTGAAAACAATTGAGATGCCATATAGACTGATGGATAAGAGCATAGAACTGTTTGTGTTTAAATCAAGACTGTCATTTCCTAGCTGGGTGATCCTGGGTCAAGTATTTAACCACCTTGGACCTCAGTTTGTCCATCTGTGACATGGGATCAACAATGGTACCTGTCTCAATGGGATGCTGTGAGGATTACGTACGCGGTTGGAGCAGTGCCTGGAAAGAGCATCACTCATTAATGTTGACCAGTACTGAGGAGTGGAGTTGGTGCTGTGAAGGCTGCTGGCCCTCTAAGACAATCTCCGTGAGATGGCCACCTTTCTTGACTTCTTGGCTTTGACTCTATGAACAGAAATCAGCTGTCAATTAAGCCACATGGGCTCATAGTAATTCCCAATTACTGAGTGTATGTAAAAATAACATACTTAATAGTCATTTGAGCATCAGGATCAACTGTAATGCCTCAGCTCAGTTAATTATTTCAAACACTGTAAGACAAGCTACAAACCTATCATAGTTACATTTTTTTCTTTTTATTCCTATTTCTTTTTTTTTTAAGTTTACTTATTTATTTTGAGAGAGAGTGAGCAGGGGAGGGGCAGGCAGAGAAGGGGACAGAGGATCCAAAGCAGGCTCCAGGCTCCATGCTGACAGCAGAGAACCCGATGGTGGGCTCAAACTCACAAACTGTGAGATCATGACCTGAGCTGAAGTGGGATGCTCAACCAACTGAGCCACCCAGGTGCCCCTATTCCCCTCTATTTCTTACACTATAAAATATTTGGTGCTTGCTAATAACATACATGAAATACATGTACATTACAAAGCATAACAATAAACCCATTAAAATCACTATTCTGGAGCATTGCCAATGCTACTGAAGCTCCCCATATGCCTGCAATGATCCAAATGTTTATGCCCCTCCAGATTCATATGCTGAAATTCTAACCTCAAAGGTGATGGTAATCTACTGAAGGTAGAGGCTTTGGGAGGTGATTAGGTCACGAGGGTGAAGATTTCATGAATGAGATCAGTGTCCTTATAAAAGAGGCTCAAGAGGGCTCTCTGTCCCTTCCACCATGGAAGGACACTGTAAAAGTTCTATGAACCAGGATGGACACTCACCAAACACCAAATCTGCTGGCTCTTGATCTTGGATTTCCAGTCTTCAGAACTGTGAGAAATAAATGATTTATTTATGATATTATAGCAACCCAGATGATTAAGGCAATGCCCCTCTCTAATCTGCGCACCCTGCCTTCCCCACCAGAGGCAACCGCAGCCCTAAATTGTATTTGCCATTCCTTCCCTTTTATGTATATAGTATGTACCATTATGTATCTTTAATCAACATATTGGGATTTTCATTTTTTGAATTTTGTATAAATGACATTCCAATGTATTTATTTATTTGCCTGTAACTTGCTTTTTCCCTTAATATCATGTTGTCCATATGCCTGTGGTTTATTCATTTCTCCGATGTACATTATTCCATTGCATTCCTATTCCATAGTTATTTCTGGATCTACTCTCCTAACCATGAAGATTTGGGTTATTTTCCATTTTTTGTGTTGTTGACCAATGCTGGTATATATAACCTGGCACTGGTCACCTGTCGCCATTGTGCAACAGTTTTCTCTAGAGTCCTACACGATTCCTATTGCTGTTGTAACAAATTACCTCAAATTTAGTTGTGCAGCGGCTTACCACAACACAAACTTCTTACCTTCTGGTGCTGGACATCAGAAGTCTGCAATAAGTCTCACTGGGCTAAAATCAAGGTATCAGCAGGGCTGCATTCTTTTCTGGAAGGATCTAGGGGAGAATCTGTTTTCTTGCATTTTCTGGCTTCTAGATACTTCCCATATTCCTTGGTTCATAGCCCTCTCCATCTTCAAAGCTAGCAACAACTGATCAAGAATTTCTTATAATGCTATCTCTTTGGTTCTGATTTTTCTGTCTCCCTCTTCCACTTTTAAGAACTTTTGTGATTATTGTGTCTTCCTGCATAATCTAGGATACTCTCCTCATTTACAGATCAACTGATTAGCAATCTTAATTCTATCTGCCACCTCCACACTTCTTTGCCATGGAACCAAACACATCCACAAGTTCTGGGGATTAGGATGTGGGGATGGGAGGGTGTGAATTATTCTGTCTACCACTGGGATAAACCTAGGTGTGGAACTGCTGAATAATAGGGTATATGGTTTTTCAATTTTACTTCAAAATGCTAAATTCTTTTCCAAATTAATCACACTATGAAAGTAAGAGTCCTGATTGCTCCACACCTGAGAACACAGCCTGCTGAGACTTTGAAAATTCTTCCAACCTGGTGGGTGTGAAACCATAGCTCAGAATTTGGATTTCTATTGTCCTAATATTGAGATTGAATATTTTAATATATTCCTTGGCCACATGGGTTTCCTCTTATGGGAAATGCTTGTTTTTCTATTTGGTTGCTAGCTTTTTTCTTAAAATTCTTTAATCACTCTTTATTCATCTGGATATTAGTATTTTGTCAATTCAATGTACTACAAATACTTTCTCCCCATTTATGTTATGTTCTCATGAATCAAAGTTTCTACTCTGTGCTCAAATTTCTTCAATATTTTTCTTAATAAATTGTATTTTTGTGTCTTTAGAAAATTCTTTCTTATCCTGTTGGCAAAAGGAACATCTCCTATATTTTCTTCCAAAAATTTTAAAGTTTTTCCTATAACATTTATGTTTTTAATCCACCTGAAATCGATATTTATAATATGATGTGAGGCAAAGATCCAGTTGCATTTTCCATCACTTGGAAAACCAATTGTCCCAAAGCCAATTATACTTACCATTGTGCCATTCACATTGTATATCAAGTTCCTCATATGCCACGTCTGTTTCTGGGCTTCCGCGTATATTCTATTAGTCAATTTATTTCTCCTTATGCCAACATCACAGTTTCTTCATGCATTACCTCTATAATATATCTTGCCATTTGGTAAGACAAATTTCTACTGGCCTTGTTCTTTTTTTTTTTTTAATAACGTTTTTATTTATTTTTTGAGAGAGAAAAACAGAGCATGAGCAGGGGAGGGGCAGAGAGAGAAGACAGACAGTCCGAAGCAGGCTCCAGCCTCTGAGCTATCATCACAGATCCCAAAGCGGGGCTTGAACTCACAAACTGGGAGATCACAACTTGAGATGGAGTTGGATGCCAAACAGCCTGAGCCACCCAGGCATCCCTACTATCCTTGTTCTTCTTTCGGAGTATCTAGATATTGTTTACCCTTTGTGTTCCTATACATTTTAGAATCAGCTCAACTTCTTTAAAACACCCTATTGAGATTTTTATTGCAACTTCACTGTGACTACATTAATTGTGGCAGACTTGAAGTCTTTACAATAATGAATACTCTTATTCATGAACATGATATATCTCTATTAATTTAGACATTCTCTAAATGTCTTTCAATAAAGTTATATGATGTTTTTATAAAGGTCTTGCACATAATCGGTGAGATCTATTCCCAGTATACTGCATTTTTGTTGTACTTGCAAATGATACATTTTTCAAAGTACATTTTCTTACTTTTTTGATGGTAATTGATATTTAACTCATATCTATCAAGTTATATTATTAATTTTAATAATTTTACATAGGTTTTTTTAATTTTTCTATTTGACTAATCATATCATCTTTTAAGTAATGACAATTTTTAAAAAACTTGTTACTCTTTTTCTTTACTAACTGAATGGCTACGACTTCCAGTATGTGTTGGCTAGATGTAACATTAACAGGCATTCTTGACTTCTTACTGATTTCTAAAGGAATGCTTCTAACTTTTCACCAGTGAGTAAAATTGTTGTGAGTCTTTGGCAAATACTTTTTATCAACTCAAAGAATGCAATTTCTATTTCTAGTTTACTAAGAGTTTTTGTTTGATTGATTGTCTTAACATGAATAAATATTAAATTTTATACAATGATTTGTTTGCAACCTACTGAGATGAGTATAGTATGTGCTTATTCTTCACTAACTATAATTTGGTGAATTACATTAATTGATTTTCTAAAGTTAAACTATTCTTTTTTTAATTTTTAAAAAATGCTTATTTATTTTTGAGAGAGAGAGAGAAAGAGAGACAGAGACAGAGAATGAGCAGGGGCAGGGCAGAGAGAGAGAGAGAGAAAGACAGAATCCGAAGCAGGCTTTAGGCTCTGAGCTATCAGGCACAGAGCCTGATGTAGGAGTCAAATCCACAAACCGTGAGATCATGACCTGAACCAAAGTTGGACACTTAACAAACTGAGCCACCCAGGTGCCTCTAAAGTTAAACTATTCTGTGTTCTAAGAATAAACTCAATTTGCCATAATGTATTATCTTTCATGCATTGTCAAGTTTTTTTAAACTGTTTTTGCAGAGTTTTGCATCTATGTTCATGAATGAGGCTCATTTGTAATTTTCCTCTTTTATATTATTTTTGTATATTTTATTACATAAAATACATAGGCTTTTTTCTTTTGAAAGAATGTGTTATATATAAACTATATATATGAACAAATATATATGAACATTATATATGTATGAACATATTTATCTATATATGGCTATGAAGCCACCTGGGCCTAGTCTTTTCTTTGTGGTAAGATTTCAAAATTGTTGAACCAATACCTTTAAGGGCCTTCAAAATATTCAGAGTTACTATTTTTTTCCTGAGTCAGTTTTGGTAAGCTGCATTTTCTAGTAATATGATATTTTTGTCTTAATATTCAAATATGGCATCAAATTGTTTTTACTTTACATTTTTTTGTATCTCTGCATTTTTAAAATTCCTAAAATTGCTTATTTCTGCCTTCTCTTTTTTTCCCCTAAATCAGTTAAATTAGAGGTTTATTTTATTCACCTCTTCAAAAACCTAATTTTCAGCATTTGCCTTATTTTATCTTTGTTTTCTATTACATTAATTTCTGGGCTCATCCTTATTATTTCCTTTCTTCTGTTCTCTTTAAATTCATTCTATTGTTCTTTTTATAATTTCTCATGGATGCTTAGTTCAATAATTTTAAGGCTTTCTTAGTTTTTAATATAAGACTTTATGGCTTAAATTTCTCTCTCAGCCTTGTTAAACTGCATTTAAGATTTAGTAAAGTTGGTGAAGTTTTTGGTTTTATTATTATTTAATTCTAGAGATGTTCTGTTTTCCACTGTGATTTACTCCTTGGTTGATGAGTTATTTGGAAGTGTATTTTTCAATTTTCTAAATGAATGTTTTCTAACATTATCTTTCAGTTAATATCTATATTAATGAATTTTAGTCATAAAATATAATTTTTTAAAAGTCCATTCCTTAAAATTGGTTGAGATTTGTTTTATGGCCTAATTCATGACAAATTATTATAGCATCCCATGCATGACCCAAACTAATTTGTATACTTTAATTTAGACTGCAAAATTCTATATATTCATTAGGTCAAGCACTCTGTATCACCTAATCATATCTTTAATGCTTTTTGGAATATTTTATCTATCAGTCACTGAGAGAGATACATTTAAATGATTCCTTATAGTGGAGAATTTGGCAATTTCTCTTTGTAATTATGTCACATTTCCTTTTATGATATTGAAGCCACACTATCAGGTATGTAAAAATAGAGTCATTTTATCCTCCTAGTGGATAATCACTGATTATAATCACTTGATTATAATCAAGTCTGTTATAATCACTGAATGATCTCCTTTGTCTATCAAGTTTTTTGCCCTAAAGTCTATTTTATATGATATATAAACTGCAACTCTTTTGGTTAATATTTGCCTAAAATATATTTTTCTGTCCTTTTACTTTCAGCTGTTCTTTATTTACATTTTAGGCATGTCTCTGTAACCAGCATATACATAGATTTAACTTTTTAATTCAATCTCACAATCTCACTTTCAACGGGAAGTTTAGTCCATTTATTTTTATTGATGTATTTTATTTTATTTTATTAATATAATTTATTGTCAAGCTGGCTAACATTCAGTGTATACAGTGTGCTCTTGGTTTTGGGGGTAGATTCTTATGATTCATCGCTTATATACAACACCCAATGCTCATCCCAACAAGTGCCCTCCTCAATGATATTGATAATTTTAATTTATCTCTATCATCAGTTTTTTTTTGAACATTTGATGTTTATTTATTTTAAGAGAGAGAGAGAACGTGAGCTGGTGGGGGTGGGGGTGGGAGGAAGGGCAGAGAGAAAGAGAGAGAGAGAATCCCAAGCAGGCTCCAAGATGTCAATGCACAGCCAGACGCAGGGCTCGATCCCACCAAGGGTAAAATCATGACCTGAGCTGCTCAAAGGACTGAACCACCCAGACGCGCCTCTATCACCAATTTTTAAACTATCCAGTTTAAAATTTTTGTTCTGACTTCTCTGTTGCTTTTTTCTCCTTCTTGTCTTGTTTTAATGGATTCAATTTCTTAGTTCCAAAATTTTCCCTTCTCTAGTTTTGGAATTATAAACTTTATCTTTGTTCATTAACTAGTTCCTTTGAAATCAGAGTATGCATACTTAACCTAACAAAGTCAGTACTTGTTATCTTTACAACCTTCCCAAATACATAATGACCTGAGAATGTTTTAACTCTTATCATCACTCCATCTTAAAAGCCATTATTTTTTAATTCTACAAGCTGTACTTTATTATTTATTATTTGTATTTTTTGTATTGTTCAGGTTGACGCAACCATTTGCCTTTTCCTTTACTTGACATTAGTTTTTGTCACTCAAACTTCCCTTCTAGATCATTTTCCTACTTCTTTTTTTTTTTTATTTCTTTTTAAGATTGTTTTTAAAGTGATCTCTACACCCAACATGAGGCTCAGACTTACAACCCTGAGATCGAGAGTCCTATACTCTACCGACTGAGCCAGCCAGATGCCCCTCATTCTCCTTCTTCTTGAAGACATCCTTGGAAGTTCTTTTATTAAGAGGTTATTGATGTTAATTTTTCCCAGTGTTTGTTTATCTAGACTACTTCTATTTTATCCCCATTTTGAAAAACAGTTGCAGCAGAGAAAGTTAGTATTTACTAAAATATCCACGTGATTCTCTTCATTTCTCACTCTCTCTTGCAGTTAGTTTGGGACTTGGGACTTATTCTGGCCAAAGGACCACGAGGAGAAGTAACATGTTTCCCTTCTAGAAAAAGGTCTTTGAAATCTGTGTTCCTCTATGTCCCTCTTTCCCTCCTGAAATGACCTGATAGCTCATGTAATTCTGGGAGATGCAGCTAGAAAGATCAGAGCTTCTTTTGGCCTGGGTCCCTGAGTGACCAGGCGGAGCAGGGCACCCTCTGACCTATCCTTGATGCAAAGCACAAGAGATAAACTTTGATTATGTTAAGCCACAGAGGTTTCAGAGTTAATTTGTTACCACAGCCTAATAACTTATTCTGACAGGTAGTTTTAATGGGTAAATAATTCTCTTTCAGTTACTATCCCTCAGCACATTTAAAATATTTTCCCACAATCTTTTGTCCCATTTTTGCTGCTCAGAATTCACCTGTCTCATTGTCATTCCTTTACAAGTAATCTGTATTTTGGGGGTTTTGGCTAATTTTAGTATCTTCTCTTTGTCTCTGGCATTCTGAAGGTTTACAACAATGTGTTTAGGTGTGTATGTGTCTGCATCTGTTTAAGTTTATGTCTGAGGGTCCTTTGGGTTTTAGAATCTGAGGTTACTATCTTTCATCAGTTCTATACATGCCTCGTTTACTGAGTCCTCAAATATTGCTTTGTCCTCTTCTCTATTATCTCCTGAAATTCTGATTACAGGCATACTGAGCCTTCTCCTTCTATCCTCCATGACTCAACCTCTCTGTCATATTTTCTAGTGATTATCTCTCTATGCTGAGAATACAGGGACATGGTAAACCTCTACAGATTCTATGCTGCATTTTGTGTAAGGTTTTCCAGTCTATGCTTCCCACTCCCTAATTCTCTGTCTATGGTTTCCTCCACTCTAAATTCTTCCACTGGGTTTTTAATTTCAATCTTTTCATCTTTCATTTCTAGAAGTTCTATTTTGTTCTTTTTCACATGTGATGGATATTTTTATGGTCTCTTTCTCTTTCCTCAGTTTTTATTTCATTCATAACTTATTTTACCATATTAAACATTCATTTTACTTTTAAATTTATTCATGCATTTAAAAGATGATTTATATATTTTATCACTTATGTTAAGTGCTTCAGAGTAAGAGAAGTCCTCTGTATATTTTTACTTAATAATTTTATTATTTCAAATTGCTTATACCTTAGGATATAAGAAACTTAATACTGGATCCTTCCCTGCCCCTAGATATTTAATTGTGTCCAGCTATCACATTGGGCCCAGATACCACTATATAACCCCCACTACTGTAGGTAAACCAATCACCCTAACTCTGCTGTTTAGTGTGTCTGTCCTGTCACTGAGTCTGTCTCCAGCTGGCCATATCTCTACTGCAAACTTCCTGATTTTAATTCAGGAGTTTAAGATTATTTCTAACTCTCATGACCTACCCCCTCCTTTCCATATCTCTAGACTGCTGCTGTGTTTTGGAGAATGTCCAAAAGTTTGACCTTTAGATAAGGAGATGAGACTATACAAACTTTTGCTTCTTAATACCATCTGCCTGGGAATAAAAAATCTCTGGGCAGGAAGAAATAAGAAAGTAAGGAAGACAATTTTCGGAAAGTCTGTATATACATCCTTTCCACTATGGAGGGACATATGTAGGGAATGTGGGGGCAGGTATCCTGTATTGCAATGATGAGTTTTCATAATTAGAGGTAGTTTCAACAACAATTTGATCTACTATCTACTCAATTGTTATAAATCCTGGCTTATCAATTATGCTAAAATTATCCTGCATTTTCTTTCTCTTTTGAAAAGTTTATTTTTATTTATTTTGGGAGAGAGAGAGAGCAATCAGGGGAAGGGCAGAGAGAGAGAGAGGGAGAGAGAGAATCCGAAGCAGGCTCCACGTTGTCAGTGCAGAACCTGATGCAGGCCTCAAACTCACAAACCATAAGATCATGACCTGAGCCGAAATCAAGAGTCAGATGCTTAACCGACTGAGCCACCCAGCCACCTGCTATCCTACATTTTCTAACTGATACGGCTTGTGATCATGTGTCAGTCCAATTCTTACAGTAAGGGACTGGTATTACCTGTTTTATAAACTTTCTAGACTAAATCATCTCAGCAATTGTTTCTTTATTTCATGTGATAAAACAGATCCCACATTGTTAAAAACAAAAACAAATTTAAAAAAACACGTGGATTTGTTTTCAAGTGTACATTTGACCCTTCATACAGATAGGTGTTATGGGTAGCACTCTAGGTGTGAATTTCAGGTATAAGAATGTTCACAAGGAATGTTTACCTTACCAACATTTACAAGTTTTTCATTTAAAGCATATAGACCTATCCTCAATATCAGCACATAAAACTTCCTTGAGTCTCTTAACAAACTTTCTACTGTCTAACACCAAATGTCGATATCCAATCTCAAATTGCCCAATACCAAATCTTGGTTGGGAGAACTAATGTTTATAAAACACCGTTGAACGAAATGCAGTCTATCTGTATTAGCTGCCTAAGACTGCTGTAATAAAATACCACAAACCGGGTCCCTTAAAACAACAGAAATTTATTCTCTCATAGTCTGGAAGCTGGAGTCTGAATCAAGGTTTTGGCAGACCCATCTAGAACAGGGTCCTCCGTGCCTCTTCCAGCTTCTTGCAGCCCAGGTGATTCCTAGCTTGAGGCAGTTTAACTCCAATCTCTACCTCCATCTTCCCTCTGTGCCTCTGTCTTCACATAGCACCCTCCTCTCCCTGTCTCACTTCTCCTTACAAGAACACCTCCTACTCCAGTGCGACCTCATCTCAACTAATTACATCTGCAATAACTCTATTTCCAAATAAGATCACATTCTAAGGTACTGGGTATTAGAACTTTAACATATCTTTTGGGGGGACACATTTCAACCCAGTAACATTATTTGTTTCTCCAAAGAGAAGATTTTATCTTCCAAATAGGTTTGGATCCCACTATCTTTGAACCAGAGGAATTCACTTTCTCTGGACTCTGTTTAGATTCCAGGTTTTTATCTTTCATTAAACAATGCTACGAGAAATAGCTTAATGAATGCCACTATTGTATTTACTAATCAAGTTCATTAAGAACCTTGCCCCCTTTGATTTTGTTTCCCCGCTGGAAGCAAATGCCACAAAAATTTTCCCCCTGAATAACCCATGGGTTTTCATTTAGAGTCAATGAAAACCATATATCTAATTATGTGGGGTTTGTTTGTTTATTTGTTTGTTTGTTTGTTTGTTTTTGCTTTGGTTGCCAGGAAGCTTAAAAATTCAGTCACAATTTCATTTTAACAACTTGGTAGAATGCTGCAGCTACTAATTTGCATTTTTATTTCTCCTCTGGTATTGACATTTTATTTTCATGTGGATATTAAACAGTTTTAAAAATTGCCTCTTATATTATTACAAGGCACTTGAATACTTTGTTCAAAAATGTTAGCAATAAGTAGAAAAAAAAGCCAAAGAAATAAGTAAATCTCTTTCTCTTCCTCCCCCTCCCCCACTTCCTTTCTCCCTGTCTCTCTTCATTCACAGCAGATTTTCCTCCTGTCCCAGCTCATCCATCACTGAATGACTGACCAAAGACTATGAACCATCAACACTCAGTACTCTGGTTTACATTTTCGATAGATGATTCAAACGGTACACAGGCAAAAAGGGAAGGGGAAGCAAGACACTCACTTTATTCTTGAGCAAATCAACTAGATCTCACTGATTTCCTTCAAAGATTAAAAAAGAAAAGTCAGAAAAAAAAAATAGCATGGGACCCATGCAGCAGTAAAAATAAAAGAAATCTGGAAAAGCAGAGGAAATAAACAAGGAGAAGAAACTAAATCCCTGAAGATCACACTAAGAGCATCAGGAGTAGAATTTAAACTAAAGAAAATCGGATATGGAGGGCACGCTATTGAAAAAAATCACATAGAATTTAGTGGAAAATGACACGGAATGAAAGTGACGAGGGAGGAGCTGGAAGAGGCAGAAAACAAACAATAGAGAACCGGCACATGAATGCCTGCTATCTTTGAAGATGTGAATGAATACATGGAACCAAAAAAATTTACATAATAGAAGAATTTTCTGAAATAAAGCAGATCTTAAAATTACATTTTGAAAGGGCTCACCGCATTCCAAGAAAATTTAATAAAAGCTTTTATCTGAAACTTCAAGGACTGTAAAAAAAAAATCCTATAGTCATCTAAGCAGAAGGAAAAAGTCATCCTCAAAAACAAAGAAATCAGACAATATTAGATGCTAGAAGAAAATGGAACTGTGGTTAATGAATATTAAAGGGGAAAAAATTTCTATACCTGGTGGAAAATTTCTAACCACCTTTCATATGTAATGGTAAGAAAAAGAAATTCTCAAATACATGAGAATTCAAGAAACATAACATTTATGAGCTTCTGGAAAATCTCTCAGGAAAAAATCAAGACAGTGAACAGATGAGTAACAATAATAAGTTCATGAATGAGAAAGACATGAGGTAGAAAAGGTTTAGTGATGAGCTTTAAACCTCTTCGTCCATAAAACTATATTTAGGGAACTAAAATTCTAAGTCATAAAATGAAAAATAATTTCTATAATGCTTAAAGAAAAATTACATAACATAAAGAATAATATTTTAATGATAATAGACAGGGACAAGAATCAATATTTGCTCTCCAAACTAACAGAAAGGTGGGGAGAGATAAAAAATAGTTTAAGTAGATTAATTTCATCATCTTTCATCATCAATTCATTTCTAAGGTAAATTGAGAAATATAAATATAAATATATTATTTAATATACTTTACAACTTCTAAATTGCTAGAGTATAGTAGGTGGCCTTCTAAAGGGGCTCCCAATGATCCCCAACTCCTGGTATCATGCCCTCATGTGTAGGCTAGACATAATGACTCATCTCTAACAAAGAGAATGTGGCCAAGTGAAGGATTTCACTTCCGGAATTAAGCTATTAAAAACTGTGATATCTGGGTCGCCTGCGTGGCTCAGTCGATTGAGTGTCGGACTCTTGGTTTTGGCTCAGGTCATGATCTCACAGTGTGTGAGTTCGAGCCTCATATTCAGGCTCCGTAGCTGGTATCTTGGAGCCTGCTTGGGATTCTCTCTCTCTCTCTCTCTCTCTCTCTCTCTCTGTCCCTCCCCCCCACACACTGTCTCTGTCTCTCTCAAAATAAAGAAACTAAAAAAAATAAATAAAAAATAAAATAAAATAAAAAGACTGATTTCTGTCATGCTTACACTCTTTCTCTGCCCTTCCTCCCATGGCTTGCTTTGATTCAGCCAGCTGCCATGTCATGAGCTGTCCTGTGGAGAGGCCCATGTGACAGGAAACTGAGGCTCTCTAGGGCCCATGAGGAACTAAATCCTGTCAACAGCCATGTGGTTAAGCTTGAAAGTGGTACAACACCTGTGAAAACTAAACAGTAAAAATTCTGAAGCAGAGGACTCAGCTAAGCCATGCCAAGATTCGTGACCCACAGAAAGTACAAGGTAATCATGTGCTGCTTTAAGCTGCTAGGGTTGGGGGTAATTTGTTACACAGCAAAAGATAACTAATACCTAGAGGAAGGTAAAAATAAAAACAGAAAAAAACAAAGAAAACAGATTATAAAGCAAAAAAGAAAACAAAGAAACAATAAGCATTCAAAATGTAACACATAACAGACAAGGTTAAACATATCTAATTAAAATAATTTCAAGTAGAATAAACTATTTTTTAAAAATTATTCCATGGGACAAAGACAGACACTATAATGGCAAAGGGTAATAAGTCAGATGCTTCTTTTTTTTTTTTTTTTTTTTTTTTTTAAGAGAGAGGGAAAGCTTGAGTGGGGGAGGGTTAGACAGAGAAGGGAAAGAGAGAATCCTAAGCAGGGCTCAATACCAGGAACCCTGACACCCTGACCTGAGCCAAAATCAGGAGTCAGGCACTTAACCAACTGAGACACCCAGGTGCTCCTATAATAGCAAGGGATATACAACTCACAATGAAGTTATCGCTAGTATGAATCTTCATATATAAAATAATACAGTATTCAAACATGTAAAGCAAAACTTCAAGAAATAAAAAAATAAATGAAAGAAATGTTAGGAGACTTCTCCCAAAGTCTCCTTCCCACAAGGTTCCAACATCCCGTAATCTGTCTCCATCTTCCAGCCCTCCCCTACCCCTGAAACCCCACCACTGAGCCTTCTGGAATTCATGATTCTTCTCCCATATCAGTTTTCATTGCTATGACTCTGGTCAAGCCACTATTACTTCTTGCCTGGATTACTACAATATCTCCTTGTCTCTTCAGCCTCTACCATTGCTCTATCTAGAGCAGCCAGGATAATCCTTTAAAAATATGCCTGACTATGTCACTCCTCTGTTCTAAACTCTTGAGCAGCTGCTCATTTCATTCAGCATGAAAGCCAAAGTCCCCACAATGCCCTATAAGCCCTACATCACCTGTCCCAACCACTTGGTTACCTTTAGTTCTCCTCCTACTCACCCTGGCTCTCTCCAATCCAACCACAATGGCATCCTTACTGTTTCTTGAAAACTCCAGCCAGACAGCCACCTTCTGGCCTATGCCTAACTGTTCTGTCTCCCTGGAATGTTCTTCTCTCAGAAATCCACCAGGTCATTCCCTTACCAATTCCAGATCTTTTCTTGAATGTCATCCTCTCAACACAATTTATCCTGATCACTATACTGAACGTTTCAACCCACACTCTCCTGTATTCCCAATCTCCTTTATCCTGCTTTATTTTTTCAAAACATTTTTGGGGCACCTGGGTGGCTCAGTTGGTTAAGCGTCCGACTTCGGCTCAGGTCATGATCTCGCAGTCCGTGGGTTCAAGCCTCGTGTCGGGCTCTGTGCTGACAGCTCAGAGCCCGGAGCCTGTTTCGGATTCTGTGTCTCCCTCTCTCTCTGACCCTCCCCCATTCAAGCTCTGTCTCTCTCTGTCTCAAAAATAAATAAACGTTAAAAAAAATTTTTTTTAAGTTTTTAATTTTTTCAACGTTTATTCATTTTTTTTTTTTTGAGAGACAGAGACAGAACATGAGTTGGGGAGGGGCAGAGAGAGAAAGAGACACAGAAATCTGAAGCAGACTCCAGCTGTCAGCACAGAGCTTGAACCCATGAACTGTGAGATCATGACCTGAGCTGAAGTTGGACACTGAACCAACTGAGCCACCCAGGTGCCCCCAAAACACTTTCTAACATACCATAGAATTTACTTACATAGTTTATGTTTATTATTTATTGTCTGCCTCACCCACGCTCACATTAGAACGTGAGCTCCCTAAGGGCAGTGAACTTTTTCTGTTTCACTTATTTATGTAGATCAAGTATCTAGAAAGGTGCCTAGCACACAGTAGGCATTCAAAAGACATTTGTTGATGGACCGAATAAATGATTCTTGGCCTTATCAAACCTAACGCCCTTTTTAATAACAAATACGGGGCAATCTGCTCTTTAACATTGTGAAAGCAAGGTTGTAAACTACCTACGCTTGTAAGCTTGTAATTTTTTAAAAAAGTCAAAGTGATCCCTTAACTGAAACATAAAGGAAAAAGTAAATGTGTGATTCATTATGGAGCTACTCAGGCATCCCTAAACTAAAAGGCACAAGGAAGTAATCAGATGCTTGCATTCATCTGTAGAATCTGTAGAATCATGAAATGGACAGCCATTAAATGAATCGTATTGGTGATTCAAATTCCAAAACCTGTATTGCCATTCAACGTCCTGCATTCCAGGAAAACTCAATATATCTTAAAACTGTGTGAAAAACACTGTATGTTTATATATAAAATAGATTCTAGGCTCAGGTAAATATAAATAGCTTTTTCATCTACACAAATGAACAGGAGAACAGTCAAGCAACGCAGAATGCAGGACAATTCTTTGCTGTGCTGTACTAGCCTGGGCACCGCATGATATCTAGCATCTTTGGCTCCATTGACTACATTCCAGTCGTTCTCCCTCCCCAATCAGGAGACAAGCAAAATCACTCTGGTAAATTTCCAAAACAGCTCCTGGAGGCAGATCCATCCCAACAGACTAGATCTGTCATTCCAGTGGCCCAGTCACTGGCTACCTCTCTATAGTGTTTGACCTGTTAATGAACAACTCTTCACTTCTCTTTCCTTTCTTGGTTTATGTGTCACTGTACTCCTGCAGCTTCCTCTAGTCTCCTTCCACAGCTCCTGCCAGGTGTCACTGTCTGACTCCTCACTTCCCCTTGTCCACCTCGGCTGCCCTTCCTTTTCCCACTCCAAATGATCTTCAACTCCTTCTTCTAAGTCATCCACTCTCAAAGTTCCGTTTCTACACAGAATATCCAAGTCCACACTCCCATCTGACATTCTGTCACTCATACACAGAAAGCCTCAATTTATACATGTCCAAAATCAAACTAGTCATCTTCCTCGAAAACCTGTTTTTCCACCAGTTGTACCTATTCATGTGAATGACAACATTATTTACCTACTCAGTCTAGAAATGACAACCATCTTTCTTCCCCGCCCCTCACGCCCACGTCCAATTGATTGCACTGCTCTGTCTAGTTTGCCTTGGAAGTGTCTCATATCCGCTTCCTTTCTATTACTGTAGTTCAAGCTATCATTACCTGTAAGTTAGAATATGGTCACAGCCTCCTAATTGGTACTTCTACTCCAATTTCTTTCGGTATTTCCACAAAAGGAAGTAGTAATAGTATGATTAGTATTTATAAATAGTATTATTTATACTTAGTATAGTGCCTGGCATATAATAAGCACTTTATTAATAAGCACTTTATTAAAGGTCCTATTATATGCCAGGCACTATACTAAATGTTTCCCATCTCTTTTAATCTGCACAACCACATCACAAAGTAGGAGTTATTATTATTTACATTTTAAAGATGAGAAAAAAAGGGGTTTGGGATGTTAAATAACTTACCTAAGTTCACAGAGCTAGCCCTGAAGTGACACCAGGATGCCAGATCTATCTGGTTTCTAAAATCCCATTGTTTTGCTTTTTTTTTTATACAACTTTTTCATTTCATTAGACCTATAGTCTAACCACAACCTTCTATTCAGTCTCTATATTTATCCTGTCATTTCCTTCCTACCCTATCCAATATTCAACTATCATGTTTCCATATGACCTCTAGCCTCTATCACAGTCTTCCCTTCTGTCTCTATCCGTATCCCACCTGCCTTTTCTTTCCCAGTCCATTCTTCCAATCCATAAGTTCCTCTGGTCTTACTTATCGCCTTATTTAGTGAGGATTTATTTACCAGCTATTTCAAGAAAGTCCCTCACAGCAGGCTCGTCTTTCACTGCGCCCACCACATCTGCCAGCAGCCTTCCTTCTCCCCACTCTCTTCCCAGCTGCTAAGAGCAGGGTTAGAAGAGGAAATGAATAGAGCGGATACAAAAGACTCCCCACATCTTAAGTTTTCTCTGCCTAATTCAGTGTTGTTTTATGATTCCAACATAAAGAACCAAGGGAGAGGGGCTCTGGAAACTGCAGAGTGCTCTGCAAATGTAAAGTGCAATTTATTCACCCTACCTTTGCATGCCCTGAGTTATTCTGTGAGTGACAGCACAGGTGCTCCAAGCAGAGAACTCCACGTTTGTGTTCGGGGCGAAGGAAGCGTAAGGCCCCAAATAATATGAATTTGGCCGGGGAGATGTCTACTTGTCATTACTGCCCAAACCCAGCCTAAAACTTCATTGGGACGTGAGCGAGTAAGACAGGGCGGTACTGGTATAAGCCTGAAAACCCCCAATTTAAAACTCTCTCTAGGAATGTTCCCCTCCCCGCCAGCTCCCTGGCGGTTTTTAAGTTCTAGCAAACGTCCTCCCAGGCTTTCGCAGGGCCCCCGCCTAGTCCCCTCCCCTCCTGACCTCTCCGCTTCCTGGTGGCCCCAGCCCTCGGACCCCCGCCCGCGGAGGACTACAAGTCCCGGCGTGCCCCGCGCGCTCGGCCGGCCGGCTGCACCCGGGCTGGGCGCGTGGCGGCCGCCGAGCTCTGCGCGGGGGAAAGCCTCCCGCCGCCGGCCGTGCGGGGAGGTAAGTGATCCGCTCGTGCTGCGAGGGCACTGGGAACGCGGCCACCCTCTCCCCTCTCCAGGATGGAAGGAAACGAAGAAAACCACAATAAACACCGCCCTGCCCTCCCTCGTCTCTGCTGTGTGTCCGGTGCTCCTGCAGCTTGTTGCACCCATGAGCGTGGAATCTGTCACCCCGGAGTGGAACTGGGGACAGAGAAGCGTGCCGGGCTCCGGCGGAGAGCTGCGGTTCGCCGTGGCTGCGGGGCAAAGCTCTCAGGACGGGACCCGGTGGTGGCACGGCTCGGCTGGGCGCCCAGCGAGCGCCACACCCCCACGCTCCCTTCCCACAGACGGGCTCCCTGGGGAGCCCCCATACTCAAAGACAAACAGTTTCTTCTTGAAAGTCTTAGAAACTTTTCCCCTCTTGTCGTCGGTGCCACCAGCGAGTCGTTTGTCTATCGGACGGCGCCGTTCGTCCGAGGGGCTTCCTGGCGTCCCCTCTCCTGCCCTCAGTCTTGCCCCCACCGCTCGCTCTCCAGGTCGCTCTCCCTTATCTCCTGGGACGCCCTTAGGGAGGCGGTGAGCTCGGCCCTGCCCTCCGGCGACTTCTCGAGATTTCTTCTGCAGCCACGTGGACCCAGGTCTGCACTCTGCGATGCGGGCTGGACACTGTGCTGGCCGATTCCCTGACGGGAGGCCAGGGGCGAGTGGTTCCTTTGGGACAGCTCTGGTCCTCGGGGTGGAGGGAAGGAAGGAGTGCTGCGCAATAAAAGAAGCCCCATCGGAGGCACCCGTTCCCCACACTTCCTGACCCATCCTCTCTCCTAAGCCCATGCCCAAGTGTGCCCAACAGTTCTGCTTCAGAATCCCAACATGAGGATCTCCCAAGTGATTCTAGCAAGCACATCCCATAATGTCCTGGATCAGAAGCTCTTGTTTGCAGCTCTATCACCCTACACATACACCCTACACACGCGCGCGCACAAAAACACACCACGCACGCTACACACGCCACACACACACCGTACACCTTACACACAGCATACACATTCATCACACACATACATTACATACACACACTTCATTTAGGCTGTAGGCTACATACACTACATACATACACATCATTTTTATTAGCAGAGAAGAGGGTTAAATCAGTTAGTTGGAGAGAGTGAGGAGGAAGTGGGTGAGAACTAGTGTATATACTTACACCCGCAAATGTCAATTTATTCCTAACTTAGAAACTAGCTGATAAGTGAAACCTGCTGTGGTTAAAATTTAGAATGCTTTCGTGGCTTTTTCTTTTTCTTTTTTTCATAAAATGGAATTGATTTCCTACATCACCTTCTGAAACCCTTACCTTTGTCTAACAGGAAAACTTTTGATCACAGCAGGGGAGACAGAAGGGGATGTCCTCTATGTATAGGAAGAAAATCTTGGAGAAACTTCACAGAATCCTTCCTTCTGTGAAGGTGTCTAAGGAAAAGTTCGGTGTTCACTACATTTTCTTTGCCTCTCCTTTCAAGAGTGCTGAGCTGGACTGATTTTGTTCTGAGCAACTGCATGAGAGTGCTATTAGACACCTTGCCCCCAGGACTCACAGCCCAGCACCCTTCCATTTGAATTTGCCTGGAGCACATTTCAGGAATTTCAGATCAAGTCCCAAAGCATTATGAAATCTGTTGGTGAAAGGGCTCTCTATATCCAGAAGAGTTCATCATTTTGATCAGTGGTGATAAGACTCCCCTGTTTGACCAGACTCAAAAAATGGTGCTCAAAAATAAATAAACACTTAGAATTTGTCCCTAAATTATTGTTTGCTTTTTCGAGGGAGTAATGGTAAAGATGGGCAGAGAGAACACTTGAAATCTTTCTCAGTGATGATCTTTCAAGAAGTACATTTCTAATATCATTCTTGGAATAAGTAAGGGAACAAATTTTTGACTTTGAAATTCAGGTTGCAAATTTAGATTATAGTTGCTGATCTAGGGCCCTTAAAAATTACCAAAGAAAAAGGAGACCTCCTGCTTTCTCCTCAATTTTGCCTGAATTTTACACAGTCATACAGCAACAGATGCCTTTTTCTAGGATCCTTCTTGGGAACCTGTATTCTTTGCCCTATCTTGAGTGGTTTAGTTGACATCTTGACCTGAGAGTGTCCAAATATTTGTTGGTGTTTGTTTCGATGACAGCTATGCATGCTTCCTGTGTATCTACAGCATGTTGGTGGAATGGGAATGTTTTCCTTCAGTAGTGGTTCCCAGCCATGCAAGGAAACGGAGATTGACCAGGGTATCTTAAAAGATCAAGCCTAGTCTCTCCACACCACCTTCCCATTTCCTGGATGGTGGGAGATTCTATGAATTTGGGGGTTGGCATAAAATATCTTCTTTTTCATATGTAACTAATCTAGTACCCGGTGCTCATAGACAGTGTTAGTTAACTTTGTTGAATTATGCTTTTTGTACAACTGGGATAAACAGTTAAGATTAAATCTCCCAGAACTAATTGTTTTATAGAATGAGGTTGGTTTCATTTTGAATTTTTGCTGACTTCATCTGGCAGGTTGAATGCCAAAATAAAAGAATGTAGGTGTTCTCAGGAGATCTGGCCATCCACTTTGCATCCCCTGAAATATGTTTCTTCCTGCGTAATGAAGCCAAGGATTTTATGCTGGGCAGTACTTTCCTTATTCTCACAAAGAGATTACTTAAAAGCCAGCCCTGGGAACTTTGTCCATGAGTCTCTGTAAGGAAGAAAGAGTAACACAGGGCTGCAGCTTCTGAGTATTCACTGGGTCTAGCCCCTAAACACTAGGGTTTGTTTTTTTTCCTTATTTTCTCTTGTGTGTTTTTTTTTTTTCCTCCCACAGGGGAGAAAAATAGTTTTCGAAACATGACATCTGTGCTCAGAACAACAGCAAAGACATACCATGCAGCAACAATGAAGGGGAGGGGGGAGATAAGAGGCTATTGATACAGCTTGTTTTTCTTTACAAGACAGGTGCAGGGAGAATTCTGCAGTTTTTGGACTCCTGATTCATTCATTTGTACTAATTGTGCCGAAGGTAGTTAGCAAAAGTGAACAGGCACACTGTAGCTTTAAAAAGTCAGCCATGAACCAGAAGGCAGTTGGTGCAGCTTGTGTGTGATTCCTAACGTCATGTTGGCTGAGAGCCAGCCTGGTTTTATTTCACTGTGTCAAATTGTACCTCCTTATTGAATTCCTTTGCCAGCCTACTTTGTGAAAGAAAACATTGGGGTTTCTTTGGCTGTTCTTGATAAGCCTATAAAAAATGACATGTTTTAGTTGCTTCTAGGTAGGTTTTCTTTTTACTCTTCCACAAAAAAGAAAATAATAATAATAATAATAATAAGACAATGTGGTATGGTGTTACAGAGTATCATTGTGAGTGTTTTGTTTTGTTTTTTTTTTTTCTGAGATGCTTAGAAAATGGTGAATGTGTAACAGTTTCCAACTGAAGTGAAATCATTCTTTTGGCATGGAGCAGCAGCACTATCTTCTGTCTACTCTGTAACGGTGTGTGAATGTATGTTAATATCTATATGTATATTAAATGTTGGATTTCTCTATGAATGATCTAAGTGGTTTAGCAACTGGAAGTTTGTGTGTGTGTGTGTGTGTGTGTGTGTGTGTGTGTGTGTATCAGGAGAAAGATTATCCCACACTTAACAGTATTATTTGTTAATCATCTACTTCTCTAACAGTGATAAAATCTTGTGAATATACTAAATGATGCACTTGTCATGTCAGAGTAATCCCTAGAGAAGGAGTGCCGAAGTATAAAGTAATTTGAGAGGAAATGTATTTAATTTATGGCTTCAGCTGTGGAACAAGCACGTTTCAGAACTAGTTTTTTAAAGCAGTTTTGTTCATAGCTTTTTCATCTTGCTAATTGCATATTAATTGTGGAGGGTTTTTATTTTTTCACAGTCCTCATCCTACTAAACAAAAAGACAAAGTGATGGATGCTACTATATTTCCTTGGATGTTTTGGTGATTTTTACATAAATCTAATGAGCTGCCTCCCCTCTCTTACACACACACACACACACACACACACACACACACACACACACAGACACACACACACACACACACACACACACACACACACACACACCCCAGCACCACCTTTCTGTGCTAAGGGCTATCTGACATTTTTGTAAGCTTCCAGCTTTACCACAGCATGGCCATCTCACAGACAGGTTTTGAGGCTTTCATTGAGAATATGTGAGGTAGGGGAATACTTGCTGACAAAAGCTTTAAGTGTTCTTTTGCACTGCAATGAAAAAATAGAAGGTTTGTGAGTGGACAAAAAAATGCAATTAAAAAAAGAAGAAGAAAAGAAAGAAATCACAGCCCGTGGTCTGAAGGGGCAGGAAAAGGGGGATTGTTTTTCTCGACTTTGACTCATTTATGAGTTG
Organism: Herpailurus yagouaroundi; assembly: GCF_014898765.1. NCBI lineage: Eukaryota > Metazoa > Chordata > Mammalia > Carnivora > Felidae > Herpailurus > Herpailurus yagouaroundi. The sequence continues at coordinate 71,550,383 of NW_024412388.1, forward strand.
CAGTGTCTTAAGTGAGAGCTTGGCACCCAGGGGAAGCTGTGCCAGTTCACACAGCACTTGTTTTGAACGAGGATTCAATTTCATTTGCAAATGCTTATTGTCAAGGCAGGGAGTGCCAGTACAGATGAAAGCACCCCAGTCCGTCTCCTCCAGTGCTTTAGGTTTAATCACATCTCTCCAATCGCTGAGGGAACCGGAGGTTTAAACAAACATACGTGAACTGGTGTGAAGCTGGGAAAAGGGACCATTATATTTCCGTTTCAGAATATATATTCTTCTCTCACTTTCTAAGAATTAAACACAAGCTTTTCTCCCTTATTGATTAGTTGCTGAAGTAAAGGAACCCTGCAGCCTTCCCATGCTATCTGTTGACATGGAAAACAAGGAAAATGGCTCTGTCGGTGTAAAAAAGTAAGTGAAACTGGCTTGTGAGTTCTGCTTCTGCAAACAACAGAGGGACTTGGTTTCTATTTTTATACTTCTTGCTTATCTACTACATTACACTGTCTGGGGGTTGTTTTGCTTGGTCTATACTGGCCACCACACTCCCTTCTCGCCCCAGCCCCAGTTGCCTTTTTCTTTATTCCATTTCTAAGACAGAGATGACTCAGGCATCAAACCGTGCATAAAGGGTTAGTGTATCAGGCTTTGGAACAGGGACGGTGGAGGATCTCAGCCCCGCATTCTGTATATTGAAACAAAACACCGAGCAAACAGACTCTGTCTTCCAAGTCCATAGGCTTGTAGGGTGGGGGTGCAGAACAGAGAATTTGAGTCTTTTTAAGTAAAATCACCTCTGTCAAAACTGAGACCTCTAGTTAAAAAAAAAAAAAAAAAAAAAAAAAAAAGGAAAAAGCTTTAGTTAGAATACTAAGTTGAACAACTCTGCCCTAACTAATTTTATAAACTGATCCTCGAATGTGAAACATTTCAGCACATAACATAGTGTTCTGTTTTCATGTCCGTTCTCACATTTGAAACTTTATATTTGTTGTGAGTTATATGCTTGATTGTTTTAAAAAGGAAAATTCCGTTGCATTATGTAGCATATTCTAAAACATGCTACATATTTCAGGGTAACTCATAAGATTGCTGTAAGCATATGAAAAATATGTATATTCCTATTTAGGTGCTATTGTGAAGTTATAACCACTTTGGCTACAAGGAGAAAGTAAGTCCCAAGAGAGTGTTACCTGTTTTATCTTCCTTGTCATTTAGTTTAAAATTGCCCTGAAGTTGAACTTTGGAGGAAACTAATTAAATATAATCCACAGAAGTTATGGTATCTATATGAGGAAGGAGTATGCTATCTATTTGTGAATAGAAGGTATATTTTGCTTCACAGCAAAGTTACATTAAAATAAACTTAATAAAATCTGCTTTTAAAATTCCCAGGTAATTTATGTATCAGTGCCATGCTGGCATGCTTATCCCAGTCTTGAAGTTTAAGGTAGATAAACGTAGGAGAAATGAAACAAACAGATGCACTTTTTTTTTTTTTTTTTTTTTTTTGGTATGAGCAGTCCTGTCCAGTAGGACTGGAAATGTTGTACATTTTGCGTCCAAAATGGTAGCCGCTGGCCACATGTGGCTGTTTAAAAATTTGAAATGTTACTAGTTACTAGTGTAACTGACCAACTGAACTTTTAATTAATTTTAAAAGTTAACAGCTTTATGGAAATATAATTGGCACATAATAAACTCCATGTGTTTAAAATATAAAGTTTGTAAGTTTTGACATTTGTATACATTTGTGAAACCATTACCACAATTAAGATAACCCCCAAGTTTCCTTATAACTCTTTATAATCTCTTCCTCCTGTTCTTCTCTGCTGCCATATCCCTGGGTGACCACAGATAGGCTATGTGTCACTATAGATTAATTTAATTTTTCTACAATTTTATATAAATGAAACTATTCAGAGTGTACTTTTTTGGGGGGGTGGGGAGAGTATGGCAGTCTGGTTACTTTCACCCAGGATAATTAATTTGGGATTCGCCCATGTTATAGTGTCTATCAGTATTTCATTATTTATTATGACTGAGTAGTATTTCACTGTATGGATATACAACAGATTGTTCACTGTTTATCCATCCACTTGCTGATAGACATTTGAGTTGTTTCCATTTTTTTGGTATTACAAATAAAGCTGCTTTGACCATTTGTGTACAGGTCTGTGTGTGGACATATACTTTCATTTCTCTTGGATATATATTTAAGAATGGAATGGCTGGGCTACATAGCAGGTATATGTTTAACTTTTTAGGAAACTGTTTTCTAAACTGGTGGTCCTTTTACATTCCACCAATGGTATGTAAGTGTTCTGGTTGTTCTATATCCTCATGAACTTGGTGTGATCAGTCTTTTTCATATTAGGTATTATATTAGGTGTGGTTTTCATTTTTATTTCCCTGATGAGCAAAGATGGTGAGCATCTTATTGGTATGCCATCCATACCTCTTTCATAAGTAAAATATTGTTCAAATATCTTGCCCATCTTTTTATTAGGCTAGTATTTATGTATTATTTTATAGACAGTTTTTGTATATTCTGGGTGCAAGTACCTTATATACGTAATTTGAAAATATTTTCTAGTGGTATGAGACTTGTCTTTTTATTCTCTCTACAGCGTCTTTCAAACTGTAGGAGTTTTCAATAACAGTGAACTCCAGTTTATCCATTTATTATTTCATGAATAGGGCTTTTAGTGTCGTGTCTATGAAGTATTTGCCTAACCTAAGGTCACAAGGATTTTCTCTTACATTTTCTTATATTTGGGACGGTGATTTGGGGGTTAATTTCTGTGTATGGTGTGAGATAAGGATTAAATTGTTTCTGGTGGTGGGGGGGATGGTAGGGTTTTTTGCCTATGAATATCCAATTGTTCTAGCTCCATTTGTTGAATTGTTCTTGCAACTTTGTTGAAAAATAATTGATTGCATGTGTGTGAATGTATTCCTGGACTATTTTATTCCATTCATAATTTTGTATATATTTATGCCAATGTAACACAGTTTTGGTAACTATAGCTTTGTAACAAATCTTGAAATCAAATAGTGTTATCTGTTTAACTTTGTTCTTTTTCAGACTTGTTTGGTCTCTCCTAGGTTCTTTGCATTTCCAAATGATTTTTAGAATCAGTTTGTTAATTTCTACAAAAATCAAAACCAAAAAAAATGCCTACTGGTGCTTTGATGGCATTGCATTGAATTATAGATCAACTTAGAGAGATAGATCTCTTAACAATATTGTGTCTTCCAACCCATTGATGCAGTATTTTTGTCCATTTACTTAGTTCTAATGTAATTTCTCTAAGTGGGGTTTTGTAATTTTCCATCTCTGGGTCTTGTACATCTTTTGTCAGGTATATCTCTACGTAATTTATAATTTCAGGCTATTATAAATGGTATTGTTTTTTAAATTTTAATATCCAATTGTTGATAGTATATAGAAATATAATTGATTTTTTTATTGACCTCATATTCTACAACCTTGATAAACTCATTTATTACTTCTAGTAGCTTTTGGGTAGATCCAATTAGATATTTGACATAGACAATTAGGTCCTGTAAGTAAAGACAGTTTTACTTTTTCCTTCCAGATGTGAATATATTTTATTTCTCTTACTGCCCTTATTGCACTGAGTAGGCTCTTCAGTGAAAAGTTGCATAGAAGTGGTGAGATTGGACAAACTAGTTTTGTTTCCTTAAGGGAAAACATTTAGTCTTTTTCTTGTCTTTGGCTTTCTATATATAATGTGCCACTTTTTGTCTGCTTTTAAGATGTTTTTCTTTATCATTGATTTTCAAGCAATTTGAGTATGAGATTTGGTATAGTTTTGTTCATTTTTCTTGTGCTTGGAGTTTTGTTTTGTTTTTCAGCTCTATGGACTTTGTTTTCATCAAGTATGGAAATTTTCCAGGCATTCTTTTTTGGTTCCCCTCACTTCTCCTTTGGTGATTCCAAATATGGTGTATTTGATCACTTGATACTGTGCCACAATTCACTAATGCTCTCGGTTGTTTTGTTTTGTTTTGTTTTTTATTCTTTTTTCTCTGTGTTTCATTTTGGATAGTTTCTATTGTTTTGCCTTCAAGGTCACTAATCTTTTCTTCTGAAGAGTATGATCTTGTTGTTAATCCCACTCATTGTATTTTCCATTTCAGACAATGTAGTTTCCATCTCTAGAAGTTCAAACTGGGTCTTTTTTTTTTTTTTTTAAGCCTTGACATCTCTAATTAACATATTCATTGATGCCTCTAGCTTCTGAATATATGAAGTATAGTAACTTCATAATATATGAAGTAACTGTTTCAGTGTCTCTACTAATTCTATCATTTCTCTGTCCATTTCAGTTGATTGATTTCTCAGTGAGAATGGGTTATGATTTTCTGCTTCTTTTCATACCTGGTAATTTTTTTAAATGTTTATTTACTTTTGAGAAAGAGAGAGAGTCGGGGAGGGGCAGAGAGAGAGAGGGAGGCAGAGAATCTGAAGCAGGCTCTGAGTTGTCATTGCAGAGCTGGATGTGGGGCTTGAACTCATGAACTGTGAGATCATGATCTGAACTGAAATCAGAAGCTTAACCAACTGAGCCATCCCAGGCACTCCCATACCTGGTAATTTTTGATTGAATGTCAGATACTGTGAATGTTACCTTGTTGGGTGCTGGATATTTTTGGTATTCCTACAAATAGTCTTCTTTTTTTTTTTTTTTTTATTTTGAGAAGAAAGTGCAAGTGTGAGTGGGGGAGAGGGGCAGAGGAAGGGGGAGAGAGAAAGAATCTCAAGCAGGCTCCACACTCAGCCCCACAAGAGACTCAATCCCATGACCCTGGAAACATGACCTGAGCTGAAATAAAGAGTCGGAAGCTCAACCAGCTAAGCCACCCAGGCGCCCCTCTATAAATATTCTTGATCTCTGTCCTGGATGCAGTTAAGTTACTTGCAAACAATCTGATCCTATTAAGTCTTGGTTTTAAGTTTTGTTAGGCAGGACAAGGGCTGCATTTAATCAAAGGGTATTTTCCCCCTCTTACTGAGGCATGGCCCATCTTGTACTCTAGCCAATGCTCTTGAATTATGAGGTTTTCCTCTCTGGCAGATGGAGACAAGCACTATTCCCATCCCTGCATGATCGCCAAGGATCATGCTCTCGAATTTTTATGTTGGGTGGTTCTTTCCTCAGCCTTGGTTAGTTTTCTCACATGTATGTGATAATCAGTACTCTGCAAAGCACTTGAAGAAGTTTCTGCAGATCTCTGGGGTCCTCGTGCTGAAAGCTGTCTCTTCTCTCGTCTTAAGAACTCTCCTCTGTACACAGCCTAAATTCTCTTCAGGCAGTGATGGGCTAGAGCTTATCTTGCTTGTTTTCCATTCCTTGGGCATCAGTGCCCTTTATTACATACGTCCAATGTCTCGAGTGCCATTCTTTCATATACATTTTTTTCCTATTTTTCTAGTTGTTTTAGGCAGAAGAATAAATCTTGTCCTCGTTACTCCATCTTGACCAGAAACAGAAGTTCCAGTTAATTAATACAGCCACAAGTGGCCAGTGGATAACCTGTTGGACAGAGTAGAGTTAGATTATATAGAATCCCAAAAGGCACAAAACATAGGATCTTATGGTTGTTTCTGGGACCTACCAAAACTGGGGCTTGTGCTGCTCTTATTTCCAGGCATGAAAAATAATAATTGTGTTACTAGGGAGTATACTGTCACAAACAGTCAGTTCCAAAGAAGCCTAAGATAACAGTCCTTGTTCATTGGCCACATGCTTCTGATCAGAGCTTTAGTTTTGCAAGGCTGCTGTTTATGGAGTCCCTACATATATCTAGTACTTTGTGTGAGACTTGTCAGTCCTCACAACCATATTTTGAGGTACTGTATATGTTATTATTCCCATTTTATAGATGAGAAAACTGATGTTCCAGGAAGTTAAAAACATATTACTAACAAGGCATTTTACATCTTTTGTACTCAATTTTCTAAATCCATTTTGTATTTTATGCTTTATATCTCAATTTGGATGCAAAATTTTCATTGGCAGTATTTGATCTGTGTTAGATTTCATAAGATTTACAATTAAAAAAGGTAGAATCACATACCCAAATAATTCCAAACATACTTAAAAGTTCTAATAACTGAATCAAATACCAAAAAATTATTTTTGTATTATATGTATATACTTTGACACAACTGGTTCTTCTTTTTTAGAAGATTTGATTTGACTTTGAAGCAAATATGTATCAGTTTCAAAATGTCCAAGTTAAATAAATTTACTAAGACTTTGTCAGTTCAATCTCATTAACATTGAATTCAAAGTGGTGTATACATTTATAAACAACTATAAGTTTATCCATGTCAATATATCATTTTTTCAATTTTTTCTTAAAATTTGTTAGAAAATTACAAAATTATCATTGTATACTTATGGTATATTATTATTGCTCTATTGTATGTATACTCTGAAAGGTTTCAATTTCAAATTTTATGCCAGTTTAGCTTGGTCACAAACCAGCTTTTCCTTTTTTGGGGGGTGGGGGAGGCAGGTCCAAATTTAGTTCATTCACATGTAGTGTGATATCAATGAAAAAATATAATATACTTTGCCATTTTTTGGTCTTCATTGAATATTTGGCAAGCATTCATTTGATGTAATAAAATCTTGAATTGGATTTAACAGTATAGTAGATCTTTGTAAAATTCTTCTAGGACTTATCCAACAAGAATTGGCAAAGAACACACATCATTAAATTCATTGTGTTCTGTGTGTGTGTGTGTGTGTGTGTGTGTGTGTGTGTGTGTGTGTGTTTAACAGTTCCATTATCTGGCATTGATCCATAGCATTTGCAAATATATAATGAATGATTTAACAATGGTATCTATGACATTTCAAGAATTTGCTTTAGAAAACTGAACATGGATATCATACAGTAGAATAAAGTGGTGAGGGAAACATCAGTCACTTGTTTTAGAATTACATTAAATCCAGATTTTGTTTTAGTTAACATCCATCAGAATAGAGTTTAATTTTTTCATATCTAGTTGAAATTTTTCTTTGACAGATGTAAAAGATTTAAAAATATTTAAAGTATGAGTTCAGTTTTTCAGGCCATAAATTGACAATATTTCTTCAAAAATTTGGAAGTTTTTTGAGACAAAGCATACTGCAAGTATCAATTGGGCAGTGTCTTTTATGTTGCACTATTTACGTAAAGCTAAAGAAAAGTAATTGTGTTTTTCACATTTTTAACCAGTTGATCTTTGATATTGTTAAAAAGATTTTGTCTTCTTCAGGCAATTGTTGGATGGTTTGACTGAAAACTCTTTCACTTTTTGTGAAGTACCTTTTTAGTCTTTTCTCATAATATTCTAACAACACTGAATATAACCAGATGTCTATGGAAAAATTGTTTTCTTTTTTGTGCAAGAATCCAAACCGTATATAGCTATACAAATTTATAAGCTCAGATTCTGTTTAAAATCACTTTAAAGCATTTTGTTGGACATTTAATTTTGAATTCAAGTGGCTAATGTCATTAGTTCCTTTTTGGTTGTTGAAAAGAAAGTTACCAAATCTATATGTTCAATGAAAATTCTCTTAATACTGTACAGTCTCTTAATACTGTACATTTTATTATCTTTATCATTTTTTTACACAACAGTCTGCTTTTTCTCCTTTTGCTCTGCTCCAGCAAATTGCAATTGCTATTCATTGTGAAATTTACAATATACTTTCAGCCAGCCTCCTTTTTTCTTTATTCTTCTGGTTCTAATGCTAATTTCTACATCTCCTCTCAATTCTGCATGAGTAGTATGCTACCCTTTTAAACTTTCAAATTTATCCATACCTATTTAAAAAAATTTTTTTAAATGTTTATTTATTTCTGAAAGAGAGGCAGACGGAGTGTGAGCAGGGGAGGGGCAGAGAGAGAGGGAGACACAGAATCTGAAGCAGGTTCCAGGCTCTGAACAGAGCCTGATAATGGGTTCGAACCCACAAATTGTGAGATCATGACCTGAGCCAAGTCGGATGCTCAACTGACTGAGCTACCCAGGCGCTCTGTATCCATTCCTATGTTTAACTAAAACATATTTATTATAATTAAAGTAGTTAGGAATGTCAACTTAATTACCAAATGTAACATACAAAGAGATTCTTACAACTTGAGCTGTTTGCATCAAATACATTACAGTGCTACATGCGTGTGTAGGAAAAAATCATTTGAACTGAATCACTCCGTTGATACCAACCTGATTGGTTGTGTGTTTGTGTATAATACTAGAGAGGACGCATGCATCTGATAGGGGAACTTCAGCAAAGTATCCTAGGTGATGCAGCATTTAAAGTGATATGTTGTCACACTAAAACAATGAAGTTGTGTTTAAACATATTTTGTACCTGTTCAAGTTTTTACATTTAAATTTAAACTAATTAAAATTAAATACAATCAATAATTCAGTTCCTTGGTCAAATGGCTACCATATTTCACAGGTATATAGCCAGGTGAAACTCTCGCACATATGTTCTAGGAGGAAGGTTAGGAGGGAAGGTTAGGAGGGAAGTGAGGGGGTATGGATGTAGTCATTGTCAAGATCCTAACTTTTATTTTGCCTGGTGGGTTCATGGCTGTTTATTAAGTTTAAAAATAACTAAATAAGAGGGAACCATCTTAATAATTTGGACTAGATCCTATACATTTTGTATACAAATACTTTTCTGATCCCATATGTATAAACATAGTCATACAAGAACATACACGTATATTCACATGTGTTCAGGAATATACACATACATACATAGGGATGTGCACATATACTTAAAGGATACATAAAATAAGCTTGTATTGAACAAGTGGGATTAAAGTATTGTGTTTTTGTGGGTTGTAGATGCACGGATTTTAGATTAATCGTAAACATTGATACATGACACTCTTATTGACCTATGTTTGAACATGTTGGATCCATGTTAGAATTTTTACTAAATTCTAAAAAAAAAAAAACAACAACAACAAAAAGAATTCTAGGTATTTTACATGTATGTGCCTATCTGTACAAATCACAAGTATTCAATATCAGTTTTTTTGTGTCATTTACTTAGTCTTACTCCCTTTTTCAACAGTGAGTCTTTTTTCCCTTCTTTGGTTTTCTTCTAGGATAGAAGAGGAACAAATGTTCCCACACAATAGACGCTTATAACAAGTTAGCAGCTTTTCAACAGGAAGTGGTTTATTTCCCTACCATCACCATGTCCCTCACCCCTCAGTGGAGAACTCTAATGCAATAGAAAATTCACAGTAGCAAAGTTTAGCAAGGATTTTGAAAAGAAGCTATTTCTTATTAATGCTGAGCCTTTTCTTGCACGCATATCTCACCATATCCCCTGCCTTTGTGGTCAGTATATGGTTTCATTTTGAAGCATAGACTTTTTTTTTTTTAATTTTGAAACTAAAATTCCTTTTATAATTTTAATATGATACTTTTATTTGTGATGAGTGCTATAAAGTTTTAAGCTTGCTTTAATAGTATAATACTGACTTTTGGGAGGCTGTTAACTATAATAACTATTAAGCTAAGCATTAAGTTAAAGAAATTAACATTTTTGCCCATGTGAATTAGGGTTAACAGGTGAATGGTGGAAGTAAATATTAAGGTAGAGTTAGAAGTTATTGTTAGTATTGTTAGAATTTCAAAATTCTGATCTCATTGTAGAATTACCAGAGAGGCTTTTTATATAACAGTAACAACAATGGCTACTATTATTTAACCTTACAAAAATTATCTAACAATGCTTGTGTGTACAACAATCCACCATTCAGGTCCGCATCTCTAAGGGAAGCAGTCACATCTAGGGTTAAATAAATAACCTAATGGGATATAGGATACTTGGTTATTTGTCTGGAACCCTTGCCTGGCTCCTTAGCAAAGGAGGAAGAGGAAACTGATAGAAATAATTGTGTGTCTGATCACTGGTTTCAGCTTTTGCTCATTTACTCCTAATCCTGTCCATTTGTGGTGCCCCATAAATAATCAGTAGTCCTTAGATGTATTTTCTTTGAAAGCCATGAGGAAATTATATCCATCTGCTGGGTAGTTCCTGGGTACTCTCTCCCCATTAGGCTCCTCTTGTCTGTTTTTACCTTTCCCAGACCCCACAACCACACTCCTTGACTCTACGTGAACACAATGAGTGATGTTTCCCACCATGCTATTCTTTCCAGGGAATAGCAATCTGAAACAGAGGGTCATTATGATGGTAAGATACCTCTATACTAAAAGCAGGGGAAACAGAACTCCTAAAACATTTTAAGTGGCTAAATACCAAATGCTTCTTAATGGTTTGGAAGGACGGAAAGAAGGAAGGATGGAAGGAAGGAAGGAAGGAAGGAAGGAAGGAAGGAAGGAAGGAAGGAAGGGAGGGAGGGAGAAAAGAAGGAAGGGAAGAAGGAAGAGAGGGAGGAAAGAAGGAAGGAATGGTGAGAAGGAGGGAAGAAGAAAAAAGAGAATAGGAGGGGAGGTAAACTGAGCCCATAATTCAAACTTGAAAAATAACCTTTCTCATCAGGATCTGATGTTGTAACCCTTCTGCAGATATTTTTGGTGGGATAAGTTAGGGTGCTATATGGTTTCTTGAATACAAATAATATATGGGAGTTAATAGTGATACTCGTAACTGGTACAGTTTTATTTTTCTTAGTGAAGCTAAAATTCATTCCTTAATATTTTATGGTGTCTGTTCACTATGATACTCAGATGGCATATTGGCTCAGGCTACCATAACAAAACACCATAGACTGGGTGGTTTAAAAAACAGAAATCGTTCTGGAGGCTGGGAAGTCCAAAATCAAGGTACCAGCAGATTCAGTTCCTGATAAGACCTGTGTTTCTGGTCTTTATGTGGACTTCCCACAGTGCATGCATGCTGGCTGATAAGGCTGCCAGTCCTACTGGATTAGGATCTTACCCTTATGACCTCATTTAATCTTAATTGTCCTATCTACTAAAAGCCCTATATTGAAATGCAATCATATTGAGGGTTAGGGCTTCTACATATGAATTGGTAGGGGGGGCACAGAATTCAGTTTAATCATAGTGTCTTATGACAAATATTTGATTATTCCCTTAAATTAAATGATAACCTGAGTTAAGAATTGAGTTTGTTTATTGTGTTTATTTGTATTGTGTCCATTGCAAACAACTACCTTAAAGAAGTGTACATTTCAGGGGCACCTGGGTGGCTCAGTCGGTTAGGCGTTCGACTTCAGCTCAAGTCTGATCTCACCATTCGTGAGTTCAAGCCCCGCATCAGGCTCTCCGTGTGTGTGTGTGTGTGTGTGTGTGTGTGTGTGTGTGTGTGTGTGTCAAAAAGAAATAAACATTAAAAAAAAATTTTTTGAAAGAAGTGTACATTTCAAAAGCATAAAATGCATAAAACCAGAGAGTCAGCCAAGCATGTCATCATTTAAAGCATGAAAACAACAGGAGTTTCAGTCAAATCCAGCAAAATTCACACACATGCATTATATATCTTTTATACGTTAGCGGCTCTGATGGGTTGCTGTTTTCTACCTAGTTTCTGGCACGCTACTGATATCCCTACAGAAGGAAAGCCGAGCTTGTCTAATAATAAAGCCATAGGTAAGTCCTTTGGAATAGTGACCTCTGGGCTGTGGCTCAGAGCAGGGAGGGAAGGCTCGTCTGGTGGTGCTTGCACAGTTGTCTTTAGTGTTGACTGGGATATGAAACATAAGTGTGTTTGTGTTTCGCAGGAATTTTGGCATGAATTGTATCTGATAGTGAATAAAAAATTAATTCGTTGCGTCCTCTTGAGAGGAGTGTCCTTATTTACACTTGTTCAGAGGTCTTTATTTCTACAAATAAGTTGAGAACAGGTAGGGAAAGAGGCAGTTACAGAATCCCTTGTTTTTGGAAAGATGGGGTGAGGTGCTGGGGAGACATTCCCAGCAGAGCTATGTCAAAGACAGAATGCCATGTGATTTTGGAGGAGAGCCATCAGCCTGAAGGAAGAGTCTAGTACAGCGGAAAGAAATACAGGAAGATGCCCTGTCTGTCCCTGGGGTCCGCTCCTGTGTTGCTTCTGATTCAGGCCCCCAAAGCCTCTCTCCACACCTAGCACGGCCTGACTCACCTTGCCATGGTGACTTTTACTTCTCTGCCCTCCTTCTTCCATCTGTCGATTCCTCCTGTTCCTTAACCACTTGTGGAATAAGGCAGGGGACACACATAACCCTTTTCATCAGTTGGCTGACTTGAGATTTTTCCCTTCGCTAGACAGAGTTCCCAAGGCTCATCAAGTGCCTGGCTTAGAGTAGGCAGGTTAAAATTAATTAATGATTAGAATAAGAGCTTTGGGATATTAGGAATAGGACGTTTAACCGGTACCTTTAAAAAGTGATTAGGATTCTAATCTTTGTCGGCTGAACCAACAGAGCTTTGAATGGCATGACCAAACTGTGGATATGGGAAAATCCAGGATGTTGCCCAGTTGGATTTCAGTACAGACTTAGAATGGGAAATAAGCCTGGAAAGTTACGTTTGAATCAAATTTCTGAATGCCAAACTAAAGAATCTGAAATATACAGAAGGCTTGAAGAGTTATTTGTTTTTTTCAGTGCTTTCATTGCTTGAATGTGCTGCAGCTAAGTGCAGTCAACTCTTACTTATCAGAGTTTTTAAAAAATGAAAAATGGCCTGTCAAGAAACTTTGAATCATCCTTTTTTTTTAGGCCTTCCTTTTAGCCAGATCCCTGCTAGTTTGGTTGAAGGGAGAGAGAAGAAGGAGTAGAGATAAAACTAAAGCTCATTTAGCTGCTGTGTTGTGAGATACGTCATAGGCAAAAAAAAAAATCAATATTAATTTATTATAATCAGAATTATATTGCTTTTAGCCAAAGGCTGTTCTAAGATATGGGCAAAGAGTAGTTTAATTTCATTTTGAAAATAAGTTATAAAGATCAAGGCACTACAAAGTTAGAATGCATTTCTGAATGGAAACATAAGTAACATTGAGAATTAGCTGTATAAAAGGAGTATAAATATAAATGAATATATTACTGTATTACGTTGACTACTGTCTAAAATAGCTTTTGCTCTGAACTTTAAAGCAGAAATGCAATTAATGAGTATAATGGGGTTTTGAAATCTCATATGGATTATATTTATGCACAGTTTCCTTTTGGTCTGACCAACCCTCAGAATCGAGAATATCATGAATTATATACGCATGATATAATTTTTATCAATATACCTATGATGTACTTAACCCATATACACAAGGACTAAATGGTGACTGTGTTAAATGATTTGATTAAGTGATGGGATTGTAGAAAATTCTACCCTTCATTTCTTGCTAGTTTTTTGTAATAAGTTAAAATACATATATTTTTTTTAAACATCCCATGCCTGGAAAAATATTCCTGAATTTGTCATCTTTATACATTATATTTTAAGAAACATTTTGCTATGATGATAGTGAATAATAAATATCAAATGGATAATGGAACTTTGTATCTGCCATCTCATTTCATCAGCACAAAATTAGCAGCCACAATGGGAACCACCATCTGGGAGGTGTTTTAAACAGCGCCATTTAAATTCCTTCTGGAATTTGACATGCACAAGTTATAAGAAAAGATTTGGAGAGAATGGTCCATTTAAAAGGGAACAAAGTGTCTCAGTTTGGCCACAAAGAACAGTCCTTTAGGAGATGTATGGCTTTCCTAGTGGGAAGAGGTGACCCTTAAATCCATTGCCTGAAATGTAGTCATAATTTCATGTGGCCTTGGCACTTCGGGTCCCCCAGCCCCCACTTTCATGTTGCCCTTGATCATCTCCAGTTTTCTTCTTAAAACTGTTGCCAAAAACACTGGAAGGGCCCAGCAAAATTATCCATCATACTCTACCATAAACAACCTTGAAGTGACAACATGTGCCTGCATGTGCCTGCCTTTGCAAGCCATCCTCTCTCAAGGCCTAACTTAGGATGTGTCTGGAGCAATAGATGCCTTTCAAAATTGCCATTGAAAATCTTAAGGTGTCCTAGTCAGGCAGAACTTTCTGGGCCCTCCAGCACGTGTGCCTTCAATAGCACTTGTTTACCTCTCTCTCTCTCTCTCTTTTTTTTTTAAGTGTATTTATTCTATTTTGAGAGAGAGGAGAGGAGCAGAAAGAGAGGGAGAGAGAGAATTTCAAGCAGGCTTTGTGCTGTCAGAGCAGAGCCAGATGCAGGCTCTTCTCTCATGAACCATGAGATCATGACCTGAGCCAAAATCAAGAGTCAGGTGTTTAACTGACTGAGCCACCTAGGCACCCCACCTCTCAATTCTAGTGTTACTTAGAGTTAGCTGTTTACATGTCTGCTTCCCTCATCAGATTGCTAGCTCTTGAGGGCAGGGACTATGTATTCCTATCCTTGTAACCTTGCATCTAGGACTGAGAAGTCAGTAGGCTTTTAGTAAATCTTTGTTGCATCAGTGAGTTAAGGAGAGTAGAAAAGCACAGATTTTGAAGAAATATATATGGAATCCATTCCTGATTTATCTACTCTGTGGTTTGGGGTGAGTTTCTTAACCTTTCTAAGCCTTAGTTTCCTAAAAACAGGTTATTACAGTAGCCAGTTGATAAGGAGCTGGGAGGCCGTTAATAGGAAATGTATAAAAAGTGTATTACGGACTCTATGTACTCTCTGGTTCTTAGTCCACAAACGTTTTGCTCTGCATCAGCTGTGCACCTCAGACCTATGCCAGATGCAGGAGAGCTGAAGAGATGCAGATAGACAGGTTGTCCTCTTGGGATGTGAGTAGTCTAACACTGTGATTTTTCTTCTAAGTTATTTGGGGGCTTTTTGCTGCTAGGCCTAAACTGAGGATGGATCCATCACCAAATGCACTGATTGGTTTCATGCTGCTTGTTTCTTCTGTGTGGATCCCCTTGCCCTAAATATGAAAGCACGCCAGTTCTCCATGACTCCTCTTCTTCGTGGTACGCTACCCACACACAGCGTTGTAAAGTCTTTGTTCTCTGCTGCATTGCTAGTACTCAGGAATATTTCACATTTATGGAAGTGATGATGTCATATCCCAGAAGAATAAGAATCAGGAAAGCCTCCCATCCTAACATGACAACGTAGCATGCTTTTTTATTACAATTAGATAACTATTCTTTATGAGGAAAGGCAGTTAATTGAAGTCAGCCACGGGGAGAGTGAATTCAGATGTTTTCTGGTGCACTTAAAAGTATATCTGATGGGACTTTCTGCTCACTGCTAGAAGTGAGCTCGTTAGAAAACTTAAAAGATTTGTTGGAAAATGAACTCCTTTCTAAACATTCTTCAAACCCACCTTAAGCAAGAGAGGGAAGAAAAATGGTACCTTAAAGGGAGTGTCCACTGTCAGCTCGTGATTGTGTACATTAATGGGATGATGGAAAATCCCAGCATGTGGACAATGTTTTAAAAAAACATTTAGCTTTGACTTTAAAATACATAGTTAATGTTTGCCAAGGTTAGGTTGAAGTAGCTTTTTCTCTGTGTATATTGCCTGTTAAATGGTAGGAAGGTGTGTGTGTGTGCACGTAGTGAGCATGCATGTATATGAGTGCATGTGTACATGGGCATGCAGTGTTTATAGATTCACAATCTCTAAGCCCGAAAGGGAAAACACTACTAACTAGTAAGCATTGTCTCTAAATGTTTTTTAAATCAAGTGTTGTGTTGATAAATCATTGATCATGTGTGCCATTGATTAAGGGCTGTCTTTTCTTAAGACAGAATTTTGGTTTTTTAATCAAATATTTTAAGTTCCTACTATGGGCAAACCATTATGCTAGGGTTGAGGAAGATGTACAGCTTGACTTATGAATATCTGAATGTTTTCAGGAATCCCAAAGTCTGCGCAATTTCATTTCCATTAAAAGTAACATGAATGCTTTCAACTTGTGCTACATGTTGTTAGTTCTAGGCCCAGTTTTCTTCTCACCCTCTCCCAAGTTTTCAGTTACTCTCTAAATGCTTCTGTCTCCCAAATGTATACCTCTTGCCCACTCATCTGCTTTGACCACCAGACACATATCCCACATTCAGTCTCTGCTTGTATATAGATGGTACTCAGAATTCAGTGTGTCCAACTAAACCTAGCAGTAGCATCTAAGAGAAGTTACCACTGTCCTTCCAGTTCCATGACACTTCCATATCCTTCATTCTCTATGTCTAGTCCACAACTAAGTCATGCTGATTTTCTTGGTTAAAAATCTTTCACATCCACACGCTTCCTCTCCTGTCCATAGCCACCACTCTAGTCTGGATCACCATGACTTTGCTTGGATGACTCCAGTAGACCACCTCTCACTGGCACCCCCTTCTTCCCCTCTGGCTCCTCTCTAATTCTCTTTTTCAAAATGCGAATCTGATCCGGTCACCCTCTTTATATCAGACCATTTACCAAGTCCCATTGCTCGTAGACAAAAATCCAGAATCCTCGATGTGGCCTCCAAGATCTGCATAGCTCTGCTGACTGTATATATTCCTATGAAAGAGCCTGAAATAATCTTCACCTGACTTCATACAGTTAACTTCTGGATGCTTTCTAGACCTTACCTCAAAAGAAACTTCCACAGGAAAGTATCTTCTTGCCCTTTAAACTGTCATAGCACAGTGTACCTGTCCTCCATAGCATACAGCTAGCTGTGCATTTAGTTGTATGATTACTGATCAGTGTCTATCCCCACAGAACTGTGGGTCCACGAGAGTAAGGACCATGTCTGTTTGCTCATTAGTATATTCCTAGTTGGGGAGCTGGCAGGAGCTTTGTCCTGAGGATCTCCCAAGCCAAGTTAAGCTATTTGAAATTTATCTCAAAGGCAATGGAAAGCTTTTGATGGATTTTAAGCAGGGAAACAATGCGATTAGATGAAGAATCACTTTGGATGAGATGTAGAGAAATCCAGACAAATACTCCTAAAACAGAAATGAGGCAAAGTCACAGTAATAGCTGGTTCTTGCGATTCTGCTTTTCCTATCCCTCCTTTCTGAATCCACTGAGGCAGGTTACCCATAGACCCTTTCAGATTCTTGATCATTGTCTAGTCATTGACATTGACTAGATCATTGTCTAGTCATTTGCACATTGGTTGAGTTCCTAATACATGCTTGACACTAAGAATACTAAAATGATTCAGGCCCAGATGTATATTCCTAGCCCTCATCTCCCACTCTGATGGGAGAGACTGTCCAGTAAGCAGAGAGTATAATCCAGTGTGGAAAGTACCACAATGGAGTTTGAATGGAGTTCTCAAGTGCATAGGAGATTATAACTAAAACAGTTTCCTGGGGGAGCCAGAAAATGCCTCACAGAGGAGGTAGCATGGGAACTAGGTGGAACCAGGTAGGAATGGCAGATTTTGTCAAGTAGAGACAAATGAGGGGGCATTGTAAGCGGCTGGAAAAGCATGTGAAGGGCACAGAGCTGTGAAGGGAACAGCATATTGGGGAATGGCTTTAGCCCTGTAGTTTCACAGCTGCAGAGAGGGTGTGTGGGGATGGGAATGGGGAAGGTGGTAGGAGATGGGAAAAGACAGGTATGTGGGGCCATCCTGTACAGGGCCTGGTGTGTGTAATCCGGGAGTATAAATATAATTCTGTGAGTTGCCAGAAATCATGGAACCACTCATGAAGGGTCTAATGGTTTATCAGGAAAGCAATGACTGAGCCAAGAGTAATGATCTCCTGAACCCAAGAAACACAAGAATGATTATGGTCCTGAGAGAGGTAAACTGAGATCTGGGCCTCTGAAGGAAGAGAGGGCCATGGTTCTAGCAAGCTGGCTGGGGCCCGCCCCTGGGAGTCTGAGTAAGTGAGCCCGGTCACACACTCTTGCATGTTCTGCCATGACAAATGTCCGGATTTGTGTTTTGCAGTTCCATGGAGAATGGGAGGCCACCAGACCCTGCAGACTGGGCTGTGATGGATGTCGTCAACTATTTCCGAACAGCAGGATTTGAGGAGCAAGCTAGTGCTTTTCAGGAGCAGGTAAGTTGGTCTAGAGAGACACAAATGAACACGGTTACCTGCTCCCCACAGTGGGCACAGGGAATTAGGGGGGAGAGGACCAGTGAGCAATGAGGGATCTGTGAGTCTGTGCGTGTCCTCCACATCACACGCTGATCATACCAGACCCTAAGATACTGAGGAGGGTGGGGAAGGGCAGAAGGAAAGTGACAAGCTAATGATTCCTTCCTGCCAGAGGAAGCCCCAAGCCCTGGGACATAGTCACAGCTGCAGGAAGGAGGGCTAAAGCTCATTTACATCTGCATCTTCTGAAAGATGGGACAGCCCTCCCTTCAACACAGACACCCTGGAAAGGAGAAGACAGAAAAGAAAGGAAAATGAGGGATGGATCTGACTAGAGACATGCAGCACCATGTACTACTGGCCTCAGCACCAACTGAGCTAGTAAGCCCCCTCCAGTTTGCTTTCTGGGTGCTTAGCAAGGTAGAGGGGAAAGAGTACAGATTTAGAGTTAAACTCGGCGTGACCTTGGGCAAGTTACTGTATCTCTCTGAGTCTTGCTTTCATGTCTACAACATGCGGCCATCAATGCCTCACTCAATAGGGTAGTGGTGTAAAGATTAAAGGACTGTGTATGCACAGGGCCTGGGGTAGGCCCTGCGCAACGTTTTTGCCCCCAGATTGTTAATTCTCTTCTCTCAGGTCCAGGGTTGGTATTGGAAAGAGGGAAAGAGAAGCAGGGCCCCTCTCCATTGTCTGCATGATTTCGGACTCCATTTTTAAGGCTGTGCCAGCTCTGTAGGGATGATGCTCAAAGGGCCTTGACCATGAGGAAGCAAATTGAGGGGGCATGTTTGGTCTACACCAGACCAGCCCTGCAGGGAAACAGAGATCCTATCTCCCAATCAGTGAAGGATGCAGTTTTCTAAGCATTAAATTTACTTTTTAAGTATTGTAATATAATTGATAGAATTATAAGTTGAAGAATGTGTCTGGCTGCTTTTTCCATATCTGTTTAGCCATCTCTTATTCTCTACGCTGGGTTTGGGTAGGTAAACTTTTCTAATATATTAATATATAAATCTCTAAATCTCCTTCAATATTTTTTTCAAACCTGATCTCTGTCTCTCCCTCTTTCTCTCCTAATCTCTGTCTCTTTCTCTCTCCCCCCGCTCCCTCCTTTCTCTCTACATATGTATATATGTGTGCGTGTGTGTGTGTGTGTGTGTGTGTGTGTTTGTATGTGTGTCTATTTGTTGTTGTCATTAATTTGGAAAATTTGCCAAAATAGCTGCTTAAATCACTTCACACTCATCAGAATAGCTAAAATTAGAAAGATCAATAAATTTAAATGTTCATGAGGATGTAGAAGAAACACATTCTCCTACAGTGTTGGTGGCGGTGTAAAATACTCAGACATCTACCCCATGATCCAGCAGTTTCATTCCTGAGAATTTACACAAGGGAAATGAAAGCATATGTGCATAAGAGATTTGTACAAAACTGTTCTCAGTAGCTTTATTCATAACTGTCCCAACCTGGAAGCCTAACTGTCCATCAGTGGGAGAATGTAGTATAGTCACACAATGGAATACCACCCACTAACACAAACTAACTACTACTAATGTAGAGCAGTTTGGATGAATCTCAAAGGATCACACTGAGTAAGAGAACCCTCACACAGGAGTTCATACTGAAGAGTGCCTATCTTAGTCCATTTGGGATGCTATAACGAAAATACTAGAAACTGGTGGCATAAACAACAAACATTCATTTCCCATGTTTCTAGAGGTTGGGGATTCCAAGATCAAGGAGACTGCAGACTGGGTATCTAATGAGGGCCCTCTTCCTAGCCAGCTGTCGTTTAGCTGTGTCCTTGGATGGAGGAAGGGATGAGAGAGCTCTCTGGGGCTCGTTTTGTGAGGACACTAATCCTTATAATCACATCTCAAGGGCCCTACGTCCTAACACTATTACCAATTACCTTTACTACCCCCTGGAGATGAGGTTTCAACATATGATTTGGGAGACACACAAACATTCAGACCGTCACAATTCCATTTAGATAAAGATTGAGAACAGGAAAATGCATCATTGATAGCAAGAATTAAAACAGTGGTTGCCTCTGGATAGGTGGGAGTGGAGAATGACTAGAAAGCGGCACAAAGGAACTTTCTGGGTGATGATAGCATTTCGTGTCTTGATGAGGGTTTGGATTACACGTATACGCATCAGTAGATGCACTGCATATGCACAGGTTTATGATGTTTCAGATTTGTGTGTTAACATAGCGTCTACCTTTTACTTCAAAATCAAAAGAACTATAAAAAAATTAAACAATTTGGAATATGCAAGCTGAAATATTTAGAGAAATATACTGATTTATGCAACTTACTTTGAAATGCATCAAATATGTATTGACAGTTGGATAGAGGAATGAGTAGATGGACAGACATGATAAAGCAAGTATAGAAAATGTTAATTGTAGAATCTCGGTGATGGTCATAAGGGTTTTCACTATATAAGTTCTTACAACTTCATGTTTGAAAATTTTTATAGTAAAATTGTGGGGGAGAATAGCTCAGGTTGAAAAGCGAAGGCTGATCGGCTGGAACATATTTTGTTTTCGGTTTTAATGGAGTGATATCCATTTGTGTCATTACAGTTGAATAACTCCCTTCTAAAATTAAATTTAAACAATATTGTGAAAGGTTAACCAAAAAAAGGACTTGGCTAAAAGGTCTCTTGGCCAAATTCCCAGCTGCCCAAAAGTGTTTTTCAGATTGCACTTTTACTCAGACTCCTCGGAGGCAGATGTCCCAGACTGGGGGCAGAGGGGGGTGTCCTCTGGGCCTTCCAGATTCTGTGCAGGACCTGAGAATGGAGCTGGCCAGCTCTGAGTTTGGCCCAGGAGCAGGCCCTTTCTCCCAAGGATGACATCACTGTGGTACCAGCAACACCGGGAGGCAAAAGGGAACAAATTCTCCCAAATTTCATTCAGAAGTCCTTCAAGGGGGAAAGGGCATCATCTTGCTACTGTGCTGAACCCAACTCAGGAGCCTGAGAAATGGTCTAGAAGCTCGAGTTCCTTCATTCTCATGGAAGGGTGGCTGGAAAGAGTCTGCCTTGAATTATTCTCTGGAAGTAATCCCCGTCTTCCTCCTGCGTGTAATTATCGTCATCTTCCCTCCTGTCATTAAAGGAGGTAGAAGAAGGGAAAGGAAGGAATCACTGGTCAGGCCCCGCTGATAAGACAAGTAGCCGCTGTGATTTCCATGAGAACTGAGGATCAGGATCCTTTACTATGTTAGCCTGCCTCTTCCATCATCATGCCTCAGAAGGATTCATGTTGAGGCACCTGGGTGGCTCAGTCAGTTGAGCGTCTGACTTTGACTCAGGTCATGATCTCAGAGTTCATGGGTTGAAGCCCTGCATCAGGCTCTGTGCTGACAACTCAGAGCATGGAGCCCGCTTTGGATTCTGTGTCTCCCTCTCTCTCTGCCCCTCCCCCACTTGGACTCTCTCTCTCTCTCTCTCTCTCTCTCTCTCTCTCTCTCAAAAATAAATAAGCATTAATAAATAAAAAATAAAAAAAAGAAGAAGAAGGATTCATGTTTCACCTCCAAGGATCTTCCTGCAGTGAACCTCAAAAGTCAGCAGTCACTCTCCAAGTTCATCCTAGATGGGAAGACTGAGACCACCCCCAGCCCAAACACATGTCCCTTCCAGGTACATCTTCCAGGTCTCAGCAGCTAAGAAACAATAAGAAGCGCCACAGTGTGAAATCTCCTGGGGGAAAGCTTTGCCCTGCCATTGGACAGTAGCAGGACAGGACTGGAGAGTACCCTCTAAACCACTTTGGAAAGAGCAAGTCTGGAAAGGATAGTACAGTTGTCAATAATGTGGGGAGCTTAGTTTCATGGCTGACTGTTATGGGCTGAATGTCTGTGCCCCTCCCAAAACTCGTATGTTGAAACCCTAACTCCCAATGTGATGGTATTAGGAGGGCTTTGGGAAATAATCAGATTTAGATGAGGTCATGAGCATAGGGCCCTCGTGATGGGATGAGTGCCCTGGAAAGAAGATACCAGAAAGCTTGCTTGTCTCTCTCTGCCATGTGAGGGTACAGCAAGAGGATACCACCTGGCAGCCAGGAAGAGGACCTCACCAAGAACCTGCCCACGCTGGCACTGTGAGCACTCCCAGCCTCCAGAACTGTGATCAGAACTTAGCGCTGGCTAAAATAGTGACATTGATGCCAGACATGTCCACCTTCAGCTGGGCTGACTTTCAGATATCCATCTTCGTGATATGGCCTCACAGTACCATACTGGATATTCTGTTGCTGTAGCAACCAGACACAGATGTAGATTTCTAGTAGCATGCCTCGTTGGAAGATGTCAGGCCATTGAGTAAGGTTTGTCCAAAGGGCAGAAATGGTGTCCCATGTTCCTGGGGTATGAAGCATCTGGTTAAGCTGGTGATTTTTGCATGACTGCCTTTTCCCTGTGCCGACACATTGCACTGCCACATGACAATGGTTTCCATTAGGTTTCCTTCTGGTACAGTGATCTCTATCAAGTTTTCTTCTGTAAAATTGTTTTGACCCTTCTGCGTAAGCCACAACTGTAAGCCAAAAGAACTGTCCGGAGGGAAGGTCTAAGCCCCTGCCTGGCCCCTTGCCCCACCCAGGATGACCCAGTGTCAATAGTGTATGTGTGTTTCAGGTTGTTTACTGTTCTGGTCAGTCCCCTTTAAGACCAGTGATATCACTCACTCTTCCTTGGTTCACTGGCCCCATTAACATAGTGTTCCAGAGGGTTCACTGACCTGTAAGAACAGGAGGCAGTGGGAGTCCTTAGTGGAGGACACAGTGATGACAACTCTGTCAGTGCTCTCTTTCCTATGGACACCACGGTGTGGTGACTATTTTCCTAGGTGTCTTCTGGCAGACAGATCTCTCATGCTGTGGTGAAGAGTGTTAGTTAGAGTCATGACTCCCAAGTTTCTTTTCTCCTGATTGATATTGATCACTGGAGGATCCTGAAGAGTCTGCCCTTTCTAGGACACAGGTTTCTATAAAGTGAATGTTGATGTAAACAAGCAGAATATTGCTCAAGCTGCTGCGTTAATAGTCAGGTATTAGTTTAGAACTGGCCTTGATGAAGTATGCTTTCAATGCACAGCACAGAGCACAAAACCACTTGAGATATTGGGTACACAGTGTTGAATTTTGGTGACTAGATGACATGGCACTTGCCCTTAGATACAAGTTGCCTGGTTTTCAAGAGTCAAAGGTACTTATGAAGTACAAGGACTTTTACTTTCCTAGCATTCGTTTTTAAGAGAACCCTCTGACTCATCTTACTCAAAAGCATCTCCGCTTTCCTCGCAGAACATTTAGGATAAGGTTTACTCTGTCAGACTCTGAAGGCTAAATGAGCACCATTCTCCGGTATGGAGCCATTTCTATTGAGAGTGCTGTTAGTTGCCGTTGAAGGAATTCTGGCAGTCCGGTTCGGCACCACTCAGACCGGGCCCTAATGTGGGTCACAGCCAGCTCTGCCGCTCGTCATGTACTCACTACACCTCCGTGTCTTTGTCTGTCCGGCTCACACAGTCACATTGTATGTGAAGCAGTTGGAAGGCAGCAGTCTGCCACTCAATCAGGGTCCTATAATTCATACTGTTCAGGTTCCTCAAGCCTACAAGTGGGTAACATCGGTGATTCTGTTTCCAGAACAACATGTATCACTGAGATTTCTTTTTTCCTCAGAGTACCATAACAATGTAATGTGCAATTCATGGTGGCAAATTAATTTTACTCTATTATCTCCTCACTGTCCCCAAACCACATGACTAAGAGCAGTATTTTACTCTGAAATGCCCAACTGGTTGCTTAAACCATTCATTTGGAATGCATTTCTTTTCAGATGGCTGTCTGCTAACTTTCTGAAGCCACTGACTTAACAAATATGAATAGAAATTCTCACTGCTACAAATTGCCAAATAACATTATTTCCAAATGGAGCAGTCAAGTAGGGAGACCAATCAGAGCAACTCTGAGCATGGTGGCTGAAGTCATTGCCGGATGGATTTCAACTGTAGTGATTCTGGTGGGTGTTTCTAACTAGACCCAGGACCAATCTAGGTTTTGGGAAGCTTTTTACAATTTTAAGAGCCCTCCTTGTGGAGAAAAATCAGGAAATATGAATACACAATTACTAAGGCAAAAGTTAAGCTTCACTAGCTCCATGGTACATTCAGCTCTGAGTTAGGTTAGTTAAGTCCCCACAAATTAGAAATCACTTTTATAACTTTTTAAGCATTTTATAATACCAACTACTGAAAATATTTAAGGTGCTTTGACACCTTAAATTTCTTTACAGTTGGAGGCTCCTGAAATGCTTAAAATATTTTATAACATAATCAACAGAGAAAGTGGCAACTCAGATTCTGCCGCTGTGTCCTTCCAGTCCATGAATATTTGGGAAATAGCTAAAAAGTCAGTGGATGATGCTAACAATAAGAAAATAGTCAAGAGAATTGAAAGCAAAACTGATAAGGAAGAAACCATTTGAATTTTTGATTGAAATAGAATATATTTCTATAAACCCAAAATCCCAAATGGTTGTTTAAGTCATTTATTTGAAATGAGACCAGTTATAAGACATTACCACATAGCCAGGTACATTCATGGTGCTTCTTTGTCTCATTCACTTGTTCAGTTGTTTCAATAGTTATTGTAGCTTTTTCTAAGGCTTATTAAAATAAATATAAAACTGTTGAAGTAATTAGTGCTCATCATTACAAGTATTATTTTACTTTAACAAACCACCTGAAATGATTGTAGGTGTGGGAACCATTTGAAGGAAGCACAGAATATTCCTGGCAGGGGAAGATCAAATACAAAGGACACGAGAAAAGTATGCTTTATCTTGAGAATTCCAAGTACCTTGTAGTTAGAGGTGTGGAGCAGGGAACATCAAGGGATAAGCCTGAAAGATAAACAGGGGTCCAGGGTACAGACAGTCTGGTTTGCCTGGCAGACGGAAGACTTCACCTGAAAGGCACTGGGAAACCATGGAAAGATATTAAGTGGGAAGCGAGTGCCAGGATGAGATTTGTGTTTTTGAAAGATCAGTCTGGTGGCAATGTGGAATGTGGCTTGGAGGACAACTAGATGGAAGGTGGGAAAGCTGGCTGTAACAATTCCACTGGGGAAAGGAAAAGATGGCTTCGAAAATATGGGAAGATGGCCAGAAAAATTTAGTGGATCATTGGCAATAGAGGATGAAGATTTGTCCCATCTCTGTTCTCTACTGTAACCCAAGACCGAGCTCACTGCCCACAGATGGCAAAGAACGGGACTTGGGTGACTGCCAAGTTTCCAGATCGGGTGGGTTGTAAAGTGGTGCCATTAACTAGGATGTTTGTGGGAAGTAAGTTGTAAAAGGGCTAAAATGAGCACAGTTTGGGACACATTAAATCTGAAGGCCTGTAGTACCTCCAGGTGGACATATCTAGCAGATGGTTCAAGGGAAGAGTAAGACCTAGGGGCAGAGATATGAGGTCATCAACAGTCATAAGAAGGATGAGAATGAGAGAGGCATATAGAAGGGGGTGGGGGGAGAAAAAGGTCAAGGTCAGCACCCTGGGGAACACCAAGGTTTTTAATTGTTGGGACAAAAAAGGCAACTATGAAAAGCAACTGAGAAAGAAGTCAGGGAGGTGAGGAGAGAACCAGTAATGAGGGGTTGTACAGAAACCAGTGAAGGAGGAAGTTTTAAGAAAAATGAAATGATTGACAAGGTCAAATTTCTTAAAAAGGTGAAGCCCCAGTGGAGTCTGCGAATGATGGTGGGGTTTCAGTGGAGTTGGGGGTGGGGGAGTATTGGTGACTATCGAGGTGGAGGACCCTTTCCTCCAAGCTGAGGAATGAACAGGAGATAGGCAAGTGGAGGGAGAACCAGTAGGTGGGGGTAGGGGTGGTGGCGGTATATAGACATGAGAGCTCTTTTCAGAGAGAGGAGACACTCAAACTTATTTACATGCAGGAAAGTAGCCAAAAGAATTAGACAGGTTAAAATTCAATGAAATTGAGGACAGTTAAATAAAGCAAACTCCCTGAGGATAAGGAAAAGGATGAGATCAAAGAGTATGGAAAGGCAAGGATAGGAGAAATTGGAACCCTCATGTATTGCTGGTGGGAATATAAAATGATGCGGCCGCTGTAGAAAAGTTTGGTAGTTTTTGAAAAAGTTAAGCATAGAATTACCATATGGCTCAATAATTCCCCACAAAGAATTGAAAAGAGGGACTCAAATAGATACTTGTACACAAATATTCACTGCAGTATTATTCGCAACAGACAAAAGGTGGAAACCACCCAGGTGTCTATGAACAGATGAATGGATAAACAAAATGTGGTATATACATACAACAGAATATTATTCAGCCATAAAAAGGAATGAAGTTCTGGCACATGCCACAATATGGATGAACCTTGACAACACTCTCCTAAGTGAAGGAAACCAATTAAATATTGTATGATTCCATTTATATGAAATATCTAAGACAGGCAAATTATTCATAGAGACACAAAGCAACTTAAAGGCTATTAAGGACTGGGGGCAGGGGGAGTTACTGCTTAATAGAACTTCTGTTTGGAGTGATGGAAGAGTTTAGAAAATAGATGGTGGCGATGATCTCACTACATTGTAAATACATTCATGCCACTAAATTGTACACTTAAGAACAGTTCATTAAAATGGCCTACTTGCTGTTATATATATTTTACCATAATAAGATATAATGTCGGCCATAATATACATGGTTCATTTCACTCAGTTTGGTCGATAAAATATTCAGATATTTTATTTTGTTGTTTTAAAAAGATATGAAGGGATTAATTCTGAGCAAGACCGGGATATCTTCCCCTGTCCTTCCTGTTCTTCCTCTATCCTTCCTGTGCTCCAGGGACATAGGTGAGGATGTATACCGATCTAGCTAAGGTGGCCCTTGTCCCCAGGGACAGTAAGGGAGTTCCTGACAGTCTCTATTTCCTTTGCTAAACAAGAGGCAAGCTCCTGTGCTTGGAGTGGACAGGATGGGGAGAGGTTTAGTAAGGAAATAGAGGAAAGCAGTGACCGTTAAGAGCGACCACCATGGGGAATGGAAGAGAGATCTGATTGAGGATATCCAGAACTGTTGAGGACTTTTACTGACTCAGCTGAGACCGGCACAGTGCCCACGTCTAATGTTTCATCTTCATAGCGTCTTGATTTTTTTTTCCCAGCTGCACCAGGTATAGGAGTCAGAGAAGCTGGATTGCTACACTGCTCCTGGATGGGGTGCTTGTGGCATGGGCACAGTGGATGGCTAATAGCCTAAGAGGGCAGTCTGAGAGGACATATAAAAGAATGGTTCCCAGTGCCAACCGGGGGGTGCAGACTTGATACAAAGGAAGAGCCTGAAGGAGACTCATAACCTTGGAAAAAGTGGATTTGAAATGTGAAAGTGGGTGTAATGAGAGTGAGGAGTGAGAGATAGAATTTTAGATTTTTAAGTGTTGCAGGATTTTGATTTTGTAGTCTTCTGGTTAGTGACATTATAGAAGGTTCTAGAAGTAAAGGTGAAGTTGTAGAAATGGTGTATTCTACTAACTGCTGTCCCAAGTAGATGAAAACATGTGTCATGGCATAATTATAGAAGTTTGTTTCTTTTAAAAAAAATTTTTTTTTAATTTTTTTTTTCAACGTTTATTTATTTTTGGGACAGAGAGAGACAGAGCATGAACGGGGGACGGGCAGAGAGAGAGAGGGAGACACAGAATCGGAAACAGGCTCCAGGCTCTGAGCCATCAGCCCAGAGCCCGACGCGGGGCTTGAACTCATGGACCGCGAGATCGTGACCTGGCTGAAGTCGGACGCTTAACCGACTGCGCCACCCAGGCGCCCCTTAAAAATTTTTTTTAATGTTTATTCATTTTTTGAGAGACAGAGAGCTCACGCATGTATATGCACATGAGTGGGGGAGGAGCAGAGAGAGAGGGAGGGAGACATAGGATCTGAAGCAGGCTCCAGGCACTGAGCTGTCAGCCCAGAGCCCAATGTGGGGCCTGAACCCACAAACCTCAAGGTCATGACCTGAGGCGAAGTCGGAGGCTTAACCAACTGAGCCACCCAGGCACCCCGAGTAGAAGTTTGTTTCTTATTCATGTAAATAGTCCAAGGTGGTCTTGGGAGTGTTCTCCTTCACTATAATTCAAGAACCCAGGTTGATGGAGGCTCTGTCATCTTCAGCAAGATCAGGATCATCCAGGCATTGACATCCAGTTGGCATAAAGGTAAGGTGCAAGGAGGGGCACACATAGGCGGTTTTATGGGCCAGGTGCACATAGAAACACATCATCGTTTCATCTGTCATTGGCCAGAACGTGGTCACATGGTCATACCACATTGCAAGGAGATCTTGAGAAATGTGTAGTTGTGTGTCCTGGAAAAAAGAGCCACCAAAAGGCCTTGCTACACTTGAGCCTCGAAGTCATTTTTTAAAGCATTTCCTGTTGTGATGCTGCTACTTAGTTTTGTTTTTAAGTCCAGAGATAAGTTTCAAAAAGGCTAACTTTAAAAGATAGCTGAAGTGAAGAAGCCTTATCTGACCATACATGGGAAGCCTTCACTTCTAATTCTGTTCCTTGTATCTATTCTGGGTTTTGTTTTGTTTTGTTTTTAAATCTAGGCAGACATCTCTGTAACCCAGTTTCCTCAGTTGATGAAGTGAGTTTCATTCTTTTTCCTTCATCAGAAATGTGTACAAGATTTTTTTTTTGTAATAGAGCCCCTTTATCACCCACTTTGTGCCAGCAGCAAATATTAAATAACACAGAGATACCCATTAAGTCACTGAAGGCATGAGCCCTCACAATGAGCCAAAATGGATTTTGTGTCTGATTTAAGGTCAAGACCCGTTTTGGTTCTGACTATTACTTTAACAAATAAGGTAGACTTCTTTCTGAGCCACATAAACAGTTTTCTGTTTTGTTTTGTTTTGTTTTGTTTTTCCTGTAGACAAGCTGCTCAGTGTTGGTTTCTTAAACTAGGTGAAGTCTTCCTAACATGTATATTATCCATCTCAAATTTTCCACCAATAGGAATGCAAGGCAAGCACAGCATCAGCTGGGAGTCATTGGCTGATAATGTTGAGCTCATAGTCACTCCCCCACATTGAGCTGCAGGATCAGGGCCGATGGAGAGGGTGGAATTGTAGAGGACACCAAAGAGGAATTTCTTCCCCAGAGGAGAGTTTGTCCCAACAACCATGTGATGAGATTCAAACGGTCTTGGTGTAGACTTGAGTAGTTCACCATATTCCTTTCCAAAATTATATGGAAATTCTTCTGAAAACAAACTCTGTGTCTTAGAAAGGAAAGGTCTTTTAAAGAAACATGGTGAATTACTACAAAGTACTAGGAGTGCCTCAAAATGCTTCCCCGTCTGATATTAAGAAGGCTTACCACCAGTTAGCTCTTCAGGTACATCCAGACAAGAACCCAAAAAACAGGGAGGAAGCTGAAGAGAAATTCAAACAAGTAGCAGAAGCCTATGCGGTCTTGTCTGATGCCAAGAAACGCAACAACTATGACAAGTCCAGAGGAAACCGCATCAAAATGGAAGATAAAGGGGACTTCAGCAGGGACAAAAACTGTTTGAAAGAGGAACCATGGTTTGAGAGGCCACACTGTGGCTTTCAAAATGTCTTTGAAGACAAAGACCACTTCTCATGGGACTATTTTTCCACTGGTCATATGGGTAGGGCCAGAAGATTCCGCTCCTCCTTCTTTGATGTGATCCCCATACTGGACACAGGATTTTCCACGTTTGTATCCCTGGGCTCCAGAACAAGTCCCCCTTCCTCTGAAACATTTTTACCCTTTGTAAGCAGTGGAATGGGAAACTTCAGACTGGTCACCACTTGTAGCCAGATAGTGAATGGCAAGAGAGTTGTTACAAAGAAAGTTCTAGAAAATGTGAGGGGGAAGACCGAAGTGGAAAAAGAAAACCTATTTCATCAGATTCCTCCACGTCATTGGTAAGGAGTCTGTGCTTTGTTCTTTCACAGGGAGACTTTCCTATAAGGCTGGTGAGTCTGATGCGTATCAAAGACAGAGTTGGAATCTGAGAGTGTGTTAAAGCAGAATGGACAGAAACCAGCTTAGTGCAAACCTCTCATTTCACAGAGGAAAGAAATAATGGGCCAGATGTTAATGCAAGAAACTAGGAAGCAGCAGAGTTTGGCTTCTAGCCGGTCTTCTGGTCTAAACTGAGCTTTCATTTCCTCTCCACCGTATAGGGGGTGGAGACCACCACCACAAATATGGCTTTCTGAGTTAGTTGCAGGGTCTCACCATCATAAAGCCCATTGACTTCTCTTTGACTTATTCCTTGTCCTTCCTTGCTATTAACCGGTTTGTCTCTTGCTTGACGGCCACTCTTTTTCTCTTCCTAGCCTCTTTCTCTTTTCTCTTCCCACCTCATCTTTCTTCCCATACATTTCCAACGGACCATATCACAATTAGGCTCAACTGAAAAAGCTACCAAGGTGTAGATTAGTGTTCGCAGAAAGAGTGAACAGTAAGTGGGTTAAGATTTCTTTATATACTTTTTTTAATAGCTAGCATTTATTGAGTACTCTGTAGGTATCAGGCATTCTGCTTCACGTATATTATTGCAGTAATCCTTTCAGCAGTGAAATACAGTAGCTACTTTCCCTCCATCATATAGATAAGGAAATGAGGCTTAGAGAGATTAACTTGCCCAGCCCCACCTAATAAGCAATAAAATTATGTCTTACTCTAAAACACATGCTTATCTACTGAGCTGTAACATCTAAGGAGCCTACTCATTTATTTTTAGATCAAGGGTCTTGCCCTCATTGGAAATTTACACCGATCATCTCTAAACCTTACTTCCATGCAAGATTACTTGCTTGAACTTCTTAAGTATGCAGACATTTTTTTTTTTTGCATGAATATTATTGCCCAACAGGTACTTGGTTACTCTTTCAGGAAGACAGAAGCAATGTACAAAGCTTCACTGAAACTGACAAATGATTATCCCTTAACACAGGAATGTAAACAGGATCCCAAAATGTGAATTATCTCTTTGTTTTGACTTTAATCATGATGTATATGCAAAATCATGGGATGTTTTTTAATGTTTACTTATTTAACTGGATCTGGTCATACTCCAACCCCTTCATTTATACTAATAAACAAACTGGGGTATAGAGGACTGGTTGCTTGTGGAAAATTACTGGTGGAGTCTGCATCAGAAACTCTGTCTTCCAGTTTCCAATCTCATGCTCATTCTAGTACACCATGCTGACTGGCAAAATTCGGATTTCATTTGCATCCCAGTCTTTTATAGAAGTTATGTAACAAATGATTTGCTTCCTTAATCAAGGAACTTTTCTGTGTTTGCAATTTTTATGAGACAAAATTTTTGATGTAGTCTTTGAGCTTTTTTAATCTCACCGAATTTTCTGAAGTTGAACAGGAATATGCCTGCATCCCTCTGGCAACGGGTAGCATTCAGGCAGGGAGCACGCTTCCAGAAAGGAAGCAGTAGATGGATTTGGAATTGGAACACATCCTGTTTCTCTCAAAGCCTTTGCATTTCCACTTGGTAGTCATTGAAAATCTCCCATATGTCAGGCACTGTGCTAGGTGCCTTCCATGAATGATTTATTTCTAATCTCTAGAATCCTTCAGGGGCTTATTTCCATTTTACAAGTGAGGAAACCGGGGCTCAGGGAAGACAAGTCCTTTACTTTACCAAAGGTCACACAGTAAGTTGTGGAGACAGGGTTTGGACAACAGTTTGCTTGACCTGGAAGCTCACGTTCTCATTATGTCGTGTTCCACTGCCGTTCATTTGAGCTGCTGTAGTCGTGGCTTAAGAGGAAGGTTTTGTTGTATGTATGAGTTAGATTCATTTCAAATTTTTTAAATGAGGATTGCCAGATGGAGCTTTCTTTTACCGTTGCTAGTGTGAGGTGAACTTCAGTGTGGCTACTGAACAAAGGGAAAATCAAATTGGAGCATGAAACTTGATTTTCTATTTTGTCTTAAATAAAATCCAAATTTCAGCATCTTTCACAGACATACTTGGCTTCTGACAGAAATGCTGAGTTGTAGAAGGAGTTTTTTGCCAGCAAAGATAAAAAAAAAATAAATTCACTTTCAGTTAGTCGAGGAAGTTTTCTTGTTGTGTAGAAATGAAAGCAGTGTCATCTCTTCCTGAGGCCTGTTTAAAACATGTACAAAGTTAAGTATGAGCATTTGCTCATACTTTGTTGTCATTTAACAACAAAGGAAAGTTGGAGAGCAGGAAGGGCTTTGCTGGTTTATAAAGCATTCCAAGTGAATCAGTGTTCATCTCCGTCAATCTAAGATAGACTGCGAGCTTTGAAGGAACCTGTGATTCAGATTCCTGTGACCTCACAGAGCCTTCAGAACTGCTACTGTGGTTTCCGCATGTCAAAAGCTCTTCTGCAAACTCTTATGCTTACGGGTTTTACTGAGGGGCAGTCTTTGGGCTTGCTAGCTGCTTAAGGAGAAGAAAAGACTTGAGGGTTAGCGTCCATTCCTATGTCCTCATCTAATTTTTCACTCTTGCCCTGTCAACTAACGGCTTTATGCACCATGTTTTTGACTAGTTGTCTCTCACAAATTAATGTGAGATCTTTTTTTTCTAGTAATCGGCAAAATAAAGGTTTTCAGAGTTCAAAAACACCACAGAGCGGTTATAAGTAATTCCTTGTCCTTCTGCTCTGGCTCATGGTAGGTGGTTGACAAATGACATGAGGACCATGGGCCTGTTGAGGAGTAATGACAAGCGATTGTATAACTTATAGCTCAGGAAGCATTTGCGAGAATAGTATCTCATGGAATCCTGTCAGAAACCCCAAATCCCCACGTTGCCAACCAAGGAGACAGAGGAGGAAGGGATTTACCGGTCACAAAGTGAGTGTTTCGTCAGCCCACTAGCCCAGTGCTGTTTCTCCACACACAGAGATGTACAAAGCACATGTTCTTCACAGTGTGGCAAAACACAAGGGAATTTGGAGTTCTAGGGATCAGTGTAGGAAGGAGTCACAGTTTTGTAGAGTTACAGTTATACACCATGTCCCCTTGTCTGTCCATCAGTGGGAGAGGTGGGTACAGACATGTCAGGGCTTACCTAACATGCACAGTTGGTCCATCTCTTGGGTCCAGGTCCCCTAAGAGCCGGCTCACTTGTCCCCACAATAAAAAGTAACAAAAATAAGGCGGCATTCAGCATCCTTCTCAGTGATCTCTTTCCAAAAGTTCCAAACCATTTTCTGTATTTGGGATCCTCATGTCTTTGATGGGAAACCTGTTTGTATTTCACCTCCAAGCTTTGTGGTCTCCAGGGCACTCTGGTTGGGTACCTAAAGGGTGTGGGAAGTGGACTCCGAGAGAACAGGGGCAGAGCCCTGTCCCTCACTACCTTATTTGGGATCTTGAGGATCCACTGAGAGGAAGTATGGTAGGACCTGCAACACGAGAGGTTGATTTTCGGGTTGAGGCAGGATTGTTCTTCTTTTAAAGGACAGGAAAGAAGTTCACCGAAAGTATATCATTTTTCCATTGTCCATTGTTGTGAGTAACAAAATTCCTGAAAACCTAGGACTCTATGGCCCCATTGGTTCATCTATACCACACATATTTACTTGCAAGTGTCAAGCGAAACAGAAAGGAGTTATGGAAAAAAACATTGGCTTTGGCTGTAGGCAGATGAGTTCAAATCCTGTTACCTTTGCCTAACTTCTTGATCTTCACACCTTGCTCCTTGTGTTTGCCTGTAAAATTATGATAATCCCTGCCCGTCCTAATTTATAGTTGTTTTAGGAAATTAAGTACACAGAAATTCTGCATAAACTTTAATATATTTTATAAAAGGAAAGTGTCATTATCTCTTTCAGAAACAATATCTTTGATCCCTACCAAGTATACATACCAAGTCCGCCATCATTTTTTTAAGATGCAACTTTAGCAGTGTGGTCTTGACAACCAGATCAGCCATGGATTGCATTTAATCCAAAAATAAAAGTGGAAGATGGAACATAAAAATAGAGAGTCCATTTTTTCCATTTGGCATAAATAAAAAAGTAATGTTTTTAGCTTGGAGACAATCAATACGTCTTTTCTTTTGAACTTTGGATTTGGACTTACATGTTGCTTTCATCCTTTGCTTCCATTGTAGGAAATTGATGGAAAATCCCTGCTATTGATGACAAGAAATGACGTGTTGACAGGACTTCAGTTAAAACTGGGGCCTGCTCTGAAAATCTACGAGTATCATGTTAAACCTCTGCAGACAAAGCATTTAAAGAACCACTCTTCATAGTACAGTCAAGTTGGGGTCTTAGACCTCAAAAAATACATAATGACATAATTTAGTTTCATGTGATGAAACTTTGTAAACAGAATACATACATGTGTATATGTAAAGAATTTCAGTCAAATGAAACGTTATCCTATTGGATAGACTAGGCAATCCATCGGCTGACCTGAATTCAGCCAAGAGGAGCAAGGATAACTTATAGACAGATGGTTTTCCTGGTGGATCTTGTCAAATTGAGTGATCTTTGACACGATTAGACACCTCTCCCCACCAAAGGGATTATCTTCACAAATTGCTTTCCCAGAATCCTTGAAAAAGGATTGAATTGAATGATCTTTTGGTTACAGATGTAGGGAGATTAAAAACAAGAACACTTGGGGGAAGGGGAGAAAAGAAAGATTGCTGTCTCCCTTGAATTCCTCTGCTCCTAAGAGTTTGTGTTATTTGGATGGAATTGCCGACACCCTTTTTTATAGAGGGTCCTCCACTTGACCTTATTAAGGTTTCACTGGGATATACTGCGATGTTTGAGACGATCGTGCGTCATGGCCCCTACAGGAGCAGAACCTCTGAAAAAGAGAAACTCTGTTGTGTCTTCGGGATGTCCCTCCATCTTCAGCTTCTTTCATAGGGGGTAACGGTATTTTCTGCATAGATTTACTTTCAAATTGGCTCTTTGTTTCCGAAGAAGAAAACATTTTTTCACTTTATGGTTTGTATTTATACGAATTTGTTTCTGAAGGAATTTACCAAGAGATATAGATCAAAAAGCCTTGTTACTAGTACAGAGTATTTTTATATATATTCCTTCATGATGGTGTAATATTTTTTTAATTGCTCTGATGCTCTGTTGGATTCTTGGTTTGAGTACTTGTTTTTAAGAACTTGAAAAAGTGGGTTTGCTACATCTCTGT
This sequence comes from Herpailurus yagouaroundi, assembly GCF_014898765.1. NCBI lineage: Eukaryota > Metazoa > Chordata > Mammalia > Carnivora > Felidae > Herpailurus > Herpailurus yagouaroundi. Next base: position 71,585,756 of record NW_024412388.1, read on the forward strand.
TCAAAGAGACATTGGTTCAAATCTCTGTGTGTCAATGCCTTGTTGAACTGGTGCTTTGTGGTCACAATAAAGCATTGCTTCGGTTTATTCCCAGTGTATGTTTGATCTTTTCTGTTTGGTTGCCTCTTCAGTTGGGATTAAGGATTAAAGTCATTCCTTAAAACCATGGAAAGAAAGTTAAGCCTAAAAAAAAAAAAGCAACTTTGGATATATAAAACATTTAGATTTGTTTGTGGGTTTACCTTCTTTATGAACTACATTGTCCAAATAGGCCTTGTTCCTTCTCTTACCCCCATCCAACAACCAATTTTAGGTGTCATTTTAGCCAAAGTTTTTTTTTTTTTTTCTGTAGGCCACTGAGGGTCATGATTTTCTGTCAGTTTGGATGAAAGCCATGTACTTTCCCTCCAGACCAAAGCTCATATTCCCACATATAAAACTTTGCAGAGTTGATGGACTCCCTGAAATTCTGTCTTCCCCCTCCTCAAGTTGAGGGCCACTATTTTAGATAGTGTTATAATTCAGTCCCCTGCAAAGATCATTTCTGTAAAGACCAGAAAGTCTGAAGATGAGAGTGAAAAAAAAACAAAAACAAAAACACGGGAAGTGGTATAATGGGTGGGGTTCAAAATGCCTTCCAAATTAATTGTTATGGAGTTTATGGAGTGTCTGAAATTTAAATTATGCTTTGTTTTGCATAAGTGGGAGAAGGGGCTGCAAAAGAGACATTTTCCATCCCCACATTCTCACAGTCTACAAAGCATGTAAAACTAAAAGGCAGAACTTAGTTAAGTATTATGAGGAGTGGTAGTGATAAAAAGTGAGAGGTGCACCTGCTGGAGACCCAGGTGGGAAGGAAGGAACATGGGATCCAATAGATAGAAGATGGGATGAAGAACTGAATTAACCTCCCTGCAGGAGTTTCCCACAAGTGAAATAGTAATGACGTTTGAACCCTCACTGCCTCAAAGGGATAGCATGCAAATGTCCCAGCCATGCTTCTGTGTATCCACCTGATACCTTATGTATGCGTCTAGAAAAGATTTGGCTGTGAGTAATAAAACAAAAACTGTCTCATATCGGACAAAGGGCTAGTATCCAAAATCTATAAAGAGCTCACCAAACTCCACACCCGAAAAACAAATAATCTACTGAAGAAATGGGCAGAAGACATCAACAGACAATTTAATAAAGAAGACATCCAGATGGCCAACAGGCACATGAAAAGATGCTCAATGTCGCTTCTCGTCAGGGAAATACAAATCAAAACCACATTCAGATACCACCTCACGCCAGTCAGAGTGGCTAAAATGAACAAATCAGGAGACTATAGATGCAGGCGAGGATGTGGAGAAATGGGAACCCTCTTGCACTGTTGGTGGGAATGCAAACTGGTGCAGCTGCTCTGGAAAACAGTGTGGAGGTTCCTCAAAAAATTAAAAATAGATCTACCCTATGACCCAGCAATAGCACTGCTAGGAATTTACCCAAGGGATACAGGAGTGCTGATGCATAGGGGCACTTGTACCCCAATGTTTATAGCAGCACTTTCAATAGTCAAATTATGGAAAGAGCCTAAATTGTCCATCAACTGATGAATAGATAAAGAAATTATGGTTTATATACACAATGGAATACTACATGGCAATGAGAAAGAATGAAATTTGGCCTTTTGTAGGGACGTGGATGGAACTGGAGAGTGTTATGCTAAGTGAAATAAGTCACACAGGGAAAGACAGATACCATATGTTTTCACTCTTATGTGGATCCTGAGCAACTTAACAGAAGACCATGGGGGAGGGGAAGGAAAAAAAAAAAGAGGTTAGAGAAGGAGGAAGCCAAAACATAAGAGCCTCTTAAAAACTGAGAACAGGGGCGCCTGGGTGGCGCAGTCGGTTAAGCATCCGACTTCAGCCAGGTCACGATCTCGCGGTCCGTGAGTTCGAGCCCCGCGTCAGGCTCTGGGCTGATGGCTCAGAGCCTGGAGCCTGTTTCAGATTCTGTGTCTCCCTCTCTCTCTGCCCCTCCCCCGTTCATGCTCTGTCTCTCTCTGTCCCAAAAATAAATAAACGTTGAAAAAAAAAAAAAAAACTGAGAACAAACTGAGGGTTGATGGGGGGTGGGAGGGAGGGAAGGGTGGATGATGGGTATTGAGGAGGGTACCTGTTGGGATGAGCACTGGGTGTTGTATGGAAACCAATTTGACAATAAATTTCATATTTAAATAAATAAATAAATAAAATTATACCAATGGGGGGAAAAAAACTGTCTCCCCACTCTCACCCCCACATTGCTAGGTAATGTAAACAAGACAGAAGGTTGTGTCTTCTCTTCATTTAAATGTACAGCCAGGGGGACCAGAGATGATACAGCCCTCTATGATGTCAGACATTCTTCCTACCTTTTTGTTCCATCATGCATGCTGTTTATTCCCAGAATCCTTTCATGGCCCAAGATGGCTGCTTCAGCTCCCCCCATCACCATTTGACTTCCAACCAGCAGGAAGAAGAAAAGGGAAAGGAAGACACCTTCTCCCTTTAAGGAACTTCCAAGAAATTGTACATATTACTTCCTCTTCCATCTTGCTGTCCAAAATTCAGTCACAGTGTCATACCTAAGCTGGAAGAGAGGCTTGAGATACTCTTAGAGCCCATGGGCCCAACTAAAACTCAAAAGTGCCATTATCCTACCACTATGGGAAAAGGAATATTAAAGGACAATGTCCTATCACCACTGTCAGCTGGCAGTTGAATACTTTGAGCAAATGAAAGTACGTCTTTAGTTGTATTTTTCTCTAGATTTGAATTTGGGATTACACTCCATGCAGTCTTTGGATGCTTTTATCACAGTCGCCTTGTTCACTAACCCCAACCTAACTCAACTAAGCTTTCAACCTGGACTGCTCTATAAATGCTTGTCATGAAGAGAAAAAAAAAAAAAAAAGGAAAGGAAAATATCTCAATTGAAAAGCAAACTGAAAAGAATCAATTCATTTCTTAGCCCTCTGTTGACAGCTTTCAGGCAAAATTAGGAAATTAGTCTGCCTCTCTTACACCCAGAATAAAGGCCTACAACGGGCTGGCCTAAGTGCCTTGGCAATAACTGAGGGTGCTTTCTCCCCACCCCCCAATTCACGGAAAGGAAGTGTTATCAAAACAAGGCCATAGGGAGAGGCTGGAAGTACTTGAAATTCAGCAGGTAGGCAGCCTTTGTCTCCAAACAGCTGTAAAACCAGAAATGGCTGATTCCTTTCCGATCACACCAGATTTCTGTTAATGTGATCCAGGTCTGCAGCTAGGAGCAAACACACACAGACACATACACACACACACACACACACACGGGGAAGCACTTCATGAGCGTAAATGGGAATGAGAGTGCCTTGATGCCAATATGTTTTATGTGAGAATTGTTTGATGTTGAATTTGATTATTCTCAACCAGAGGGGCAGACAGGATATCAGAATCATGAAGGATTAAAAAAAAAAAATAATTGCCACTCCACCTCTCCTCCCCACCCCGCATTTGAGCCTCGGGTTCAGACTCTACAAAGGACGTATAATGAATTGATTTAAAGGCAAGGTCACAAACTGGTCTCTTTTCAGTGGAATCTAAGCTGACATGTTGTCCTTTGGCTAGTGCAGTATGTTTGTGTTCTTACAACTACATCTGCAGTCTTCTAGGTGAGCCTGAAAACTCCAATTTATTACAATCTTTTTAATTCCCTAATACCTTGCAGCCAACAACTGCACACTTTTACACTGTCATTACAAGGTATATGAAATTTAGACCCCTGATGTAAAGCAAAGAACACACAGAGAGGAGCTTCAGAGTAAATTAATTCAGGAACTAGAGCTTATAAGTAGATTTGGTTGAAAAGAAAACAAGGTGGCACACACTGAGCTGGAATGTGCAGCAGCTTTGAGCGTCATTTTTGATACTTAATGGACATGGTGACTATTGAATAATCTTCATATTCAGAGACCAGTTGGTGGCAGTCTCCTCGTTCTATCCTCAGTAAGTACCCTATGAGAACATGGATTTTGTCTCTCTAAGCTTAGCATACACGGTCAGGGGTACATGCTGTCCTTGTGTTGCATTAGAGAAATAGATCTTTGGAGGAATTTAATTTGGAAAAGTCTAATGACCCTCAGTTGCCCAACCACTCCTATATTTGGAAGCCAAATGCAAAGAGTACTTACTGGTGGTGATCCATCTGCCTTTGACGGTCATTGCAAATGGGATCTGCAGGGGTCAGGCCTGGGCACAGAGCCATTAAGTGTTTTTTGTAATGATTTGGAAGATGAAGTTAAATGTTCAAAGAGCTGACTGCTGTAGGACAGATATGCTTCTTATGAGAAAACTTGTTAATTCTGCTTCTAAACCAGGAACAGAAGCCACAGGAAGGAAAGAGAGAGCAATGGGTACAGTAATGAGCAGCTCGTTAGCTTCATGCTGTAGCTCCATAGGCAATTAAGTGGTTTGGGTACCATTGCTGGCCAGTGGTGGCCGTTCTACATAGAGAGAAAGAGAGTAAAACGATCACATCTCATTGTTTGGTGACTGTGGCCGTGTTATATCTTTTCGAACCTCAAGAAAAGAGTTTCACCTTGCCTAGCCCTGGGGCAGAATAATGCAGGACCCTGTGAATAAAAGCAAGAGAAGTCTTTGGCTACCCACAAGAACATAGCTAGGTTGATGTCTCTTTACCGCAGTTGTGCAGGGTTTTCCTGTCCACCATTATCTTCAGGGAGAAATTCGGAAAGCTGGAGATGCCAGGCAATCTCCAAATGGAAAATGTGCCAGACTTCCACAGAAGAGGTGCCTGGGCAGAGCTACTACCTTTATCATAGCAGAGGTGGGAAAGAGGTCAGTGAATTAAGGTGTAAATAATACTGAATGCCTTTGGTAGCTGTGGAGCAGGCCATGGCCTGGGGAAGCCAGACCTATAAACAACAAAATAAGGGAACGTATGCCACAAGATAGAATATGCTATCATCTAAGCATCTGAGATCACAGAGCTTAGAGGCCTTAAGTTTCCAGAAGAGTCAGGTAAAGCAGCAAGGACAGACCTTCCACAAGATTCTCCGGCTCTGTCATCTGTGGGGCAGAGACATCTACGGCAACGTTGCAAGTCAGACGTCTTCTTTCTAAATTAAAGACAGCAGACTCATTTGGTAAATTGTGCTTCATTTCCTTTTTCAGTGGGTCACACTCTTACTTTTCTGTGCCAGGAAATACACATCTTGAAAATAAGACTATAAAACTCACGATTACAAACATTTTGAAGGACGCTCAGGAAAACTCTTCAAGCAACCAGCAGTTCCTGTTTTTAAGACTTTGTGTTTGGCACTACGTGTTAACTACACTGGAATTAAAATATAAATAAGTAAATAAATAAATAAAGAGGCAAACAGACAAATAAATTCGTGTTTGGGACTGTGTTCCTCTCCTGTGCTGCAACCCAATGACACGGGTTGATCTACACCATGCCGCAGTGGGTGGGAGGACTGAGGCTGCTCCTATAGACCTGAGCTTGAGGCCAGCCCCACCATTTACTTGAAAGGGGAACTTGGGCAGTTATACGGCTCCCCTCAGCCTCAGGTACTTCACCTGTTCTCTACTGCAGCTACAGACACAGAGCAAAGCAACACTAGGTCAGCGCTGTCCAATAAATATATAATGTGAGCCACATGTGTGACTTAAAATTTTCTAGCGGTCACATTTTTTTTTTAATTTTTTTTTTCAATGTTTATTTATTTTTGGGACAGAGAGAGACAGAGCATGAACGGGGGAGGGGCAGAGAGAGAGGGAGACACAGAATCGGAAACAGGCTCCAGGCTCCGAGCCATCAGCCCAGAGCCCGACGCGGGGCTCGAACTCACGGACCGCGAGATCGTGACCTGGCTGAAGTCGGACGCTTAACCGACTGCGCCACCCAGGCGCCCCATCTAGCGGTCACATTTTTTAATGAAATTTTCTAGTGGTCACACAAGGGAGCAGGAAAATCATCTAACATATTCAAAATATTACCGTTTCCATGCACAATACCAAAATTATTGACATACTTTACAATCTTTTAAAAATACATTTATGGGGCGCCTCAGTGGCTCAGTTGGTTAAGCGTCTGACTCTTGGTTTCGGCCCAGGTCCTGATCTCAAGGTTCATAAGTCGGAACCCCACGTCCGGCTCCGCACTGACAGTGCGGAGCCTGCTTGGGATTCTTTCTCTCTCTCTCTCTCTCTCTCTCTCTGCTGTTCCCTCACTCTCTCTCTCTCAAAATAAATAAATAAACTTAAAAAAGGAATGCCCTTTCAAGTGGATGCATAACTTAAAAAAAAATAAAAATAAAGAACAAAATAATAAAACACATCTTCAAAAGCCACCGCACATTTCATACTTACAGCACGTCGCCATTGAGACAGAACAGCTCACGTATACCATTTAGGGCTGGTTTCGGTTGAAAATCTAAAAAACAATGACTTAGACAAATAAGATTTCCCTACTGTATATATGAGGTCTGAAGGTAAGCAGAGCAGGGTCAGGACAGCCACCCCGCAGTCATTGGGTCTCAGTCTTCTCCTAGTGTGTTCCTCCACCATCTTCAATACATAGCTTCCTATGTGGTCCAAGATGGCTGCTTAAGCATCATTTATCACAACTGTATTCCAGCCAAGAAGGAAAGAAGGGTATCTGTTTTGAGAAGTTGCATCCAGCACTAATACTCATATCTCTGTAACAAGAACTTCAATCATTTGGCCATACTTAGCTATAGGGGAGATTGGGAACTGTAGTGTTTATTTCAGATAGCCAAGTATTCAGCTACACAAAGACAGGAGGATGGATGCTGTGGGGAAAGTAGCAACCCTTCCATAATACCAGGCTCATAAGACTGATGGAGAATTGAATAAGAGTACATAGTACAGATATTAGTATAACAGGAAAAGTACATTAAAGTATGATTTTATTACTATGCTCTCACTCCATATCAAGCCCAGAAGAGTCACAGAATTAACAAACATATGCTCAGTCCAAATACTGTTCATTTGATACATTCTAATTCTGCTAAAAGATAAAACAATTACTTTCTTAGGTCCTCGGATTTGGGGTGGTTTTAGATACTTTATCTTCATAAGGGCACATAAAAGGAAAAAAAAAACTTGCATTATTTAAGCTCCATGAAAAATTGTTATGCTGAGTTAAGGGAAATGTGCTGAGCAAAATGCATATAAGTTTTTATTGGTCCCCAAAGACCTAAGTTAGTTGAGGCATTTGGTGAATTCTAAATACATCTCATCCCTAATTCAAAAGGAACATTCAATGACATTCAAAATGGTTTTGTGAGACTAATGAAAGGGAGCCCTCTGATACGTCTGTGATTTTAATGAAGATGTGTGTGGGTCAAAAACAAACATCAACAAAATTTTAAAGATAAAATTTTTAAAATCTAAGTAGATCTGCATTCATTAATTTGAGCCAATTAGGTTGACATCAGTCTGTTTAATTATCTATTCAGGCAGATTTCCTAATTAATTTTTAATGCTAAGGTGACTTCTCCTAGCTACCCTAATGTCTGTAGGTTATTCATCAACCTTCTCTATGGTGTGCACGCAGAATGCGGAGTAAGTTAACATTAGCCTAATTTACACAGAGTTAAAAAGGAAAACTTTGAAGCTATGGATCCACATTGGAGGAGGAAAGGGACCCTGGACGACGGGTTAGCAGACCTGGGTTCTGATCTGTTGCTGACTTTTCTGTAAAACCCTGTACCAGTCTCTTAACTTCTGTTGGTTCAATTGCCTCCTATGTAAAATAAACAAATCCAACCGGAAGTTTATTCAGCATTCAATTTCTATGATTTTCTAAGAATCAAATAATTTGAGTTACATGTGTCACCGCTCCCTCCACCTTTCAAGTAAAACTCACAACACTGTCATGTCCTACAATGTCTTTTCCCCTATATATCTGGGGTCCTTCTCTTTTATCCTAAACACACTGTTTTCCCTTTCTCATACAAGGGAATCAGTGTACCTTCCTTCCAAGTTTATTTGAATATATTCCTTATGTGTAAATTTCCAATGGAATCTTTTACACTTTAAGGATTGAGTGTAAATGACCTCCTTGGCAGATATTGAGGTCCTTGTAGAGGCATGAATGAGCCCTTTGCTGGGAAGAAGGTCCATAGCCATTCTTTCTCAATGGGATATCCATAGAATCTAAAAACCTTAAGAATTCCTGAAAAAGAGCCCAGGCAAATGGAAGAACAAAAGGCAGCTGCACTCTGACAGAAATGGGAACAAAGACTATGAAAAATTCAAAGAGAATAAGTTTCCATTATTTGGAAGCAGGAAGAACCCAGTGAGTTAGAAGGCTTGAAATCCATGACTTTAGAAAGAAGCTTTGGTTTCCTCCAAAATGCAGCTAAGGAAGCAGAAGTTAAACAAAGGTTTTGCAAAGGAGACTCCAAAAGGCAAAGTCCACCCAGTCCCTAGTCTGGAGGGAAAAAAAAAAAATCAATGCTCTTTCTGAACAGAGGCCTAGGAGGTTAGAAAGAAGTTCAGATTTCTGTAGTTAAATCTTTGCACGTGGTTGAAAAAGCTAAATTCTGTTTCAATAACAAACAAGTAAAAACACTGTTTCCAAAGAGTGATTTCTATTGTATTGAGAACAAAGGGAGAAAAAGCAGGTTACTAAAGGGGAAGAAAGGTGTGAACTTAAGTCTGACTAAAAAGGAAAAGGAATGGAATGCATTTTCTGAGGCTGTTTCAATGAAAGTTCTGAGATGAAATTTAGAGGATTTCGACTAAGTCTTAGAATTTTGGCTGCTGAAACCACAAGCCCCAGATGACAGCTGCTCTGTTGGGTGCCAGGCAAACTGCCTCCAGGCAGCAAATGGGCTGGAGTCACCTGCTTTATTCCCCCAGGAAAGTACTTGAGATGGGGCCGGGGTAAGGATGGGGGGAAGGGAAGAGAAAGCACTGTAGAGCAAGTGGGTTCCCAGAAAAACTGGAACAGAGAGCCTGTAGCCTTCTATAACAAAATTACAAGATGTTTTGATACAAATTACCTGGCCGGTGTTTGTAGTTCAGGCTGGCCTGCTCATCTGCCAGCACTGACAAAACCGGGTGAAACCCAAAGCCTGTTTTTCAGCATAATTTACAATTTTAAGCACAAGAAAACATTCTTCACAAAATAGGATTCTGGCCCTTGAAAATTTCAGACTCCAGGCTCTCCTGCCTGGGAAATAACACCTGGGATACAACATCCAATAGCTCATTTGCAATCGACTACAATAAATGTTTTAAGACTCAGGAGAAGCACAATGCATGTATGTTCAAAACGGGGCACAAGGTCTAACGATTCTGCTCTAACATCAATTTCTTCTCTGAAGCAAATACAGTGTTTCTAAAACTTTCCTGACCAAGGTAATAGCTAGTAAGGAGGGCCTACGTTTTTCTTTCTTGTTGTTTGTTTGTTTTTAGAAAAAATCATGTTAAATTCTAAATTCCTCTTTAAACAGGATTATCAAATCAGCAGAGGAATAAAATGTACTAAGCAATTTGGCCACCCAAGTGACATGATATAGAAGCCCATTTTGTAACATGAGTATTCAGTGTGGCACAAAACTTTCCTTATCATATTATTTCATCCTGCTTATCTCGTGTTCTTTCCCAGCAGGCACTAGCTTGTGTGGGGTTTCCAGCATTTTCTAGGGCTTGTGCTCTCCGGCCTCCCATCTCTCACCTCACTCATAAAGTCCAAAGAAGATTTTCTACTTGGGTCTAATAACACACGAAAAGAAGGCAAGATATTTCATTTAACAAACACATACAAAAATTTCTTTTTTTAAAAAAAATATTTATTTATTTTGAGAGAGAGAGAGAGAGAGTGCATAGGAGGGGCAAAGAGAAAGGGAGAGAATCCCAAGCAGGCTCCATGCTCTCAGCACAGAGCCATCTCACAAACCGTGAGATCATGACCTGAGCTGACTTTCAACCAACTGAACCACCCAGGTGCCCCGTACAGAATTTTCTGTGTGTCAGCCATAAACATTATCACAGCACTTTACAAACATTAACCCATTTGATGCTTGAAATACCTCTGAGTTAGATTCTATTTCACCTCTATTTTACAGATGAGGATACTTATCATATAGCTAGAAAGAAGTAGATCCAGGATTTAAGTGAGTTTGTGAAATTAAACACTATACCATGCTAGCTTATGTAGTATTACAAAGGGGAATGAAGCAGAATTATCAAATAATACTAAGTACTTATATGTAAGCATTTATAAAAAATGGAGATTTAAAAAAGTTAATAAATGTAGATTTTTTAAATGGAAGAAGGTTCCATGTTCATGTGGACAGGTTTTCATCATGGGTTTCTAAAATTACAGTTTAATTATAGTTTATGAAGCTCTATGGTATATGATATATACCATATATGTATATTATCTATAGTATATATATATATATATATATATATATAACATATATATATATAGTGTTACTCAACTGATATAAAGATAATCACCAGTCAAGTCTGTATATATCTTTAAATCATCAATTATATTTATTTCTCTGATTATAAAAGTAATAAATGTTCAGATATGGAAGATTCAGAAAAGCACATGGCAAAAAATAAAAATCACTCCTAATCCCACAATCTAGAAATCATCATCACTGATATTTGTATAGAGTGTCGTCTTCTTTCTATATGTATATTCATTGATTGGTATATTGACTCAGCACTTATTAGATGGGTTCTTTGTGCCAAAGTGAGACCTTATTCAAAGAAAAATAAGTTATACTTTTTTTCAGTGTGTACTATATATTCTCTAAGAGTTGTAAAAGTCATAAAACCAATACATTAAGATTATAAAAGTATTTTTAGAGTATAAATAAATTCCCAGTGATACATATGCTAGAGCATTCTTAGAAATCCAAACATTCAGTCTAATTGAAGTCACAATGGTGAAAGTTTTCAAAAGATGATTTTGTCGTTATATTTTCTGCATTGCCCAAAAGCAGTTTTTGCATCAGTAGGATGAAAACAGTGCTTACTTTTGAACTTGTGCGCAAAGTAATTGATATGACACATCCATTAATTCATGATTATTTTCTTGGTGAATTGGTTCTAAAGCTTCTCAAAGATAGGAAGGCACAAGACAACTAAAAAGAAATCTTGATTTATGACTGTTCTAATACCGTGTAGCATTTGTAAAGTAAACTGCATCCATAAAGCATGTTATAATTACTAATCACAAAACACCTTGCTGAGCTAGGAGCAGAAGAATTCTTTCATACAGGAGGAAAATTAACACTATAAATCAACATACTAGTTTGAAAATTTGCATGGTTACATGCTATGATTTCCAGCATCACAAGAGGCTGAAGGAAATCCTCAATTGAGAGTAGGCTCCTGGCGATGGTAGCTACTTTGTCACAGCTTCGAAGTCAGCTTCCTCTTGACGGTTCCAGTAATTCTGCCGTAGGGATTCTCTAATGGTAGCAAGACCTGTAGAAAAGCCACATGGCAACTTTAGAAGCATTAAAATAGACCTCTCCTGTTTTCTATGAATCAATGTTAAATCAAAACCAAAACAACAACTCACTAAATAGGAAAACATATATGCACTAAAGTCAAGTTATTTGAAGCAGGGTAGTGCTTTATTTTTCTGGCAATAGTGGAGGGATGAGTTGATTGTCCAGAAAATTTAAGAGTGTTTGAAAGATTTTAATCACTGGGATATAAATGTTTCTCAAATGCATTGTTTGTTTCTTTCTTTCTCTCCTCCTATCTCTGCTTTTTAAACAGAATGTGGTGAACATAATTTGGCTTTTGCTTGAGAATTCACTTTGAACACCTATCAATGTCCAATGCGATCATACCACGCCTTCAGGAACATCTGAGGTCCTCAGGGCTGTTAGCCCAATACTAAGTGGTTTCAGACAGCTGTAAATTTAGAGATGTTCTGTCTTCCCACCCTGTCATTTGTCACTTCTCTGCTGTTGTCAGTGCGTCCTGACTCCCTGCTTCTCATGTGTTGCCCTCACTCTGTACACGCCTGCTGGCTGAGGGCCTGAGAACAGCTCCCACCCCCCAACCCCAAAGCACAGACACAGAGTCAGGACAACTTGTGTGGCTTCTCAGGTGCCTTCACGCGGACCCCTGGCCCCAAGGATCTGGGCCTTCCCGTCTCGGGGCCCCCACGCAGGCTTCGGGTGGGAGCTGAGGAAGCCGCAAGTCTGACTTCTTGGATATAGGGACACACCTGGCAAGCCCTGCGACACGTCTTTGAGCTGGGATCAGTGCAGGTCACAGGTGTTTGGGGGCCCTGAGGAGACCTCATTTCTTTGCTGGTTCCTCAGCTGAGCACTGCTCCAGTCATGAGCTTGACCCTTTTCTGTTTGGGGCCCATTTGTTTTACCTTTGGTCGACATGGCCAAGATTACTTTCAGGTCCCTCTCTTGCCCTTTAGAAGGTAATGATTTTAAAGGGCTTTAATTCTAATTAATGGTATTCTGGTAATCGACATCCTTTCCTTCCAGTGACATAAACGATGCTGCCTCCCTGTTCAGTTGAATGAACAGCACCTGGGATCAATGTTGCTCTCGTCTGTGATTCACAGTTCTCTAGAAGCTATCCCAGGCGCCTAAGCCTTTGTTTCCCAGTGCTGTTCCCCAGCCTCCACCTACAGCTGTGGTAGCACAGCCCGATGGAGCCCATTAACATAATTTGCAGGACAGAAACAGGAATAGAGAAATCCTACCATTCTGAAAATGGCTCAAGAGGGGAAGGACAGTTCCAATCTCCCAGGACACACTACTTCAGGCTGTCTAGTCAGACACACTTGGTTTAACCTTCTGCCATGGCTTAAAACAAGTCAGGGTGTTTTTCCAAAACAAGGTTTCCTTTCAAAAAGTGCATTTCCTCGTCTGTCTTTCTTTCTTTCTCTCCTTCCTTCCTTCCCTCCCTCTTTCTTTCTTTCTTTCTTTCTTTCTTTCTTTCTTTCTTTCTTTCTTTCTT
>NW_024412388.1:71598793-71665838 GCF_014898765.1 Herpailurus yagouaroundi
CTTTCTTTCTTTCTTTCTTTCTTTCTTTCTTTCTTTCTTTCTTTCTTCCTTTCTTTCTGTTTATTTATTTTTGAAAGAGAGAGCATGCGAGTGAGGTAGGGGCAGAGAAGGAATCCCAAGCAGGCTCCATGCCATCAGTGCAGAGCTTCACAAACCATGAGATCGTGACCTGAGACAAAATCAAGGGTCAGATGTGTAACGACTGAGCCACCCAGGCACCCCCTCATCTTGCTTTCTATAATTACAGTTGGAAACAGTCTTTCTTTCTTTCTGTTTACATTTTCTGTTTATATGCTACTTAAATTGACTACTTAGTCAAAAGTTAAAGATGATGAAAGAAAAGGGAAATAGAATCTTTTTTTTTCTCTTTATTGCCTCATGATGGAAGAATAACAAAGCTGTGACCCTGTGTGGCACTTTTCGAAGTACATCTCCGAGCTGTCTCCTCTGGCACACTCTGTTCTTTCTTTGTCTTTTAATCTCTCTAGCTTCCAACCCTCCTCCATAATCATTCATCCACCTCTAAAGCATTCCAGCCCCAGGTTTTGAAAGGCCCAGAATCTAAAAGGACTCTAATCAGTGGCAACTATAAATATTCCAAAAGCAACAGCTGTTAAGAGTTTTGGTTGGTGATATTATCATCCCAATTTTAAAAAGACAGGTAAGGGTGCAGGGGTAGGAGGGTAGGCGTTCTTTAAATATTTTTAAAGTTCTCTTACCTCTTCTTTGTTGATCAATCCCATTTTGGACATGTCAATATTAAAGTAGTGAATGTTTGGCAGGCTGATTTCCATATCTTCTATCTGGAATCCAAAGTCATATGGATCACATTGGGCAACTGTGAATCTATCTCTCTGTCACTCCTCCCCAGTAACCCAACTGCCTGTGAGTCCCTTACTCAAGTTCCACCTCCGTCTCTGAGACACTTTCTGATGTTCCTCTACTGCGTGACACAATTGTCTCCTGCTAGTCCCATTATTAGATGGTGGACGGATTCTTTCCCCCTCCAAGTACAAAATCGGTTTTCAGAAAAGTAAGCGTTCCTTGGGTCAGAAAACAGTGAGAACTTCAGTATATTAACTGGCCTCCTGGTGGTGGCCAGTCAACCTCCTAAATTCTTCCTCAGTCTGTTTCCTCCTCTCTAGCCTATCCTGAACATTTACAGACCCTGGGGTAAGAGTACAATTGGAGGCCCACATGCCAGATGTTTAAAGTTATGAATCAGGCAAGCAACATTTTGGTTTTTTTGCAGGGAGGGGGCAGAGGGAGAGGGAGAGGATCCCAAGCGGGCTCTGCACTGTTCGTGCAGAGCTCTATGTGGGGCTCAAACTCATGAACCATGAGATCATGACCTAAGCCACAACCAGGAGTCTGGCCTTTAACCAACTGAGCCACCCAAACGCCCCCAAGCAAGAAATTTTTAAGTGAAAGATGTTCTATCCTTCTTACTTGACAAATATACCTTCATAACAGCCTGGAAAGCCAGAACCTAATTGAAATTTCTCTGACTGCTTGCAATGTAGGATGTTGTAGTGTGGGAAGAGCCAGACCCCAGCCCCTGGCCCATCCCTTCCTCTCTCTTGGCCTCATGTGGACATGCTAGCTTGAGTGTGTGTAAGCAGTTTCCACCCCTTTGCCCACTCGCAGGCCCAAGGGTATACACACTGATGGCATGATCTGCCTCCGGAGGGTGGATCTGGGGAAGAGGTTTGCACAGGTTCTAAAAGTGGTCTCAGGGTTCTTTGGGCGGTTAATTCTGGGGTGCAGGTATCCAGAGAAGCTGTAAAGGGATGTGTGCCCCTGTGAAGGATTTGTTGCCTTGGCCCCACTGACTCTTCATCCAGTGGAGAAAGGATAGCCAGAAAACATCCTGGAAAGTTCCACGTCATGGCAGGATCCCTCTTGCCCATGTCTAAGACTGATACTCTTTTTCTCCACCCATCATGGCTTTACTTACTTCAGACCCTCTTTGCCAGATTTCTGCCTCCCAATAGCCTCCCTGCAGGTCTCCTCATCTGTGGTCTGCTGTCCTTTTAATTTACCACCCTTCTTTTAAAGTGATCTTTCTAGAGTGCAAATTCAGTAGTGCTACACCTTGGTTAAACCCCTCCGTGGCTCCTAAGAGCTTTGAAAATAAAATACAGGCTATAAACAAACTCACAAAGATCCTCCTGGTCTGATTTCTGCCTCATCCTTAGGCACATGGAAAGATGTTCATTCCTGGCACTTCACATATGCCAAAACCTCAACAGCAAATGATTATTCCATGCTGCTCCTGTCTTATACCTACCATGCTCCCTCACCCTTGAGTGTGAACTCAGATAACCAACCCCTACTTGACCCTTAAGACTCAACTCAAGCACCTCTCCCTCCATAAAGCCTGGCTGGCCCAATCTTCCATACCTGAGTTAGGTGCCTTTCTCTGTATTTCTATAATGCTTTATGCTTTACTGGATCGTTAGTTTACTTATTGTCTTCTTTTACCAAATGATGAACCCTTTAAGAGTAGGCACACTAATTTATCTTTGTATTCTTCATGTGCTGACAGAGATATAATAACTACTCAATAACATCAGATGGATGGATGGATGGAATCTGTCTGCATCTATCCTTCATTCTCCGGCTACCCTGAAACATAGACTCTTGGCCGAATTATCCCTCCTTCAAGGCATTAGAGTCCTGATATGAGGCTTAAATTGTGGCAGGTTGTAAGGACCCAAAGAATTTTCGACTAACTAAAGAACTACAGCAATGGCCCATGTTTTCAGGCTGGACAGATTTTTCCATTTTTTGCTCTCTTCTCACTTGCTATAACAAGCTTTTGAACAACAACAGATGTCATTTTTCATGTGTCTTCCACTGTCTTATTTTAACTCTCAACTCTTCTGTCAGAGCTGACAGGAGACACAACAAGTTCTCTCAGTCTTCAGAATGGCAAGTGACAAAACATACCTCAGGAACCCGGCTCAAAGAGTGCACCTGGATGTCATAGAGGGTCTTCTGGACAGAGGGCGAGTACTCGCCTTTGTCATAGGGTCCAGCAAATTTCTCCAGGACAATATCCCGAACAGTATCCCTAAAACACAGAAAAAACAACTAAGGACTCATAGGGTGGCCTTTTAGGAGTGCATTATAAAGCTAAGAAGTGGTGACCTTCTCTCCCTGCAGTAAACAATTTTATTGCTGGTTTTGGAAGAGATTAATATTGGAGCACCTGGGTGGCTCAGTCAGTTAAGCGGCCGACTTCGGCTCGGGTCATGATCTCGCGGTCCGTGAGTTCGAGCCCCGCGTCGGGCTCTGTGCTGACAGCTCAGAGCCTGGAGCCTGTTTCAGATTCTGTGTCTCCCTCTCTCTCTGACCCTCCCCCATTCATGCTCTGTCTCTCTCTGTCTCAAAAATAAATAAACGTTAAAAAAAATTTTAAAAAAAAAAGAAGAGATTAATATCTGGTAATGCCCCCTAAAAAACACCTCACTTCCCCTTTTTTTACCCACACATGTGCGCGCGTGCACACACACACACACACACACACACACCCTATTCAACAAAGGTATTGAGTGTCACTAGGCTATCTTCATCATCTGGAACTAGGGCCCACTGGGCATTCCAGGGTAAATCTCCATCACATTTGATGAACTTATGAAGAGGACCTCCAAGTACTCCAACCCTCTTACTGCTCAGACTGGCCAGTTCCTTGAATTATTATGTTTTTAGGGGTTTTGTTCTGTGCCAGGCTCTGTGCTTTGGGTTTTATATGATTGCTTCATTGAATTCTCTCAATATCCCGAGGCAGGTGCTATTATTATCCCCAGTTTAGACGTGAGGAATCTTGAAAGTTATATGATCTACACTAAGTTCCTTTCCTGAGTGGGTGGCCCAGCTAAGACCCTGACTCTGCCATGTTCAATTTTGTGCTCTAACAGAAATACATCAGCCTGCTGCCAATGGGGAACACGCGGGAAAAAGAAGATTGAGGTGAAGTTCTCTGTAAGTATTTTCAGACACATCACATAATAAAAGGAGTAGAGCAGAACTATACCACTGGGAAGAAGCTACCAGGGGGCAGATACTAGCTCATCAGAAAGTAGCAGTTTCTAGCAATGAGAACTTCAGCAGAGGAATGAGATGTCTGGTCAAAAAGCAAACTCAGAGTCCAGAGGCCTAATTCCTGCTTGCCAAGGATATTATAATGATAGGCGTACCTTTATGTTGTTAACACATTTATCATTTATAAACTGCTTTTGTAAACATCATCTCATTTCGAGTTTAGCCTAGAGTGACCAACTGTCCCAGTTTGCCTACGAATCAAAGGGTTTTCCAGGGCGTGGGACTTTTCAGTGTTAAAATCAGAAAAGCCCTTGAAAAATTGGATGCGTTGGTCACCCTCATTTAGCCCTCTCTGTATCTACCGTGAGGTAGTAAAGCCGAATATCAGTATCCTCACCTGATATGGTGGTTCTTAAAGTGTGGTTCCTGGTCCAGCAGCAGCAGCAGCAGCTGGGAGTTTATTAGAGGTGCAAGTTCTCAGGCCCCACCCCAGGCCTACAGAATCAGAACCTCTGGAGTTATGTCCAGTAATCTGCCTTCTACTAAGCCCCCCAGGGAATTCTGACACACAGTAAATGTTTGAGAAATAGTGATATAATCGATGAAAAACCAAAAGGTCAGGGAATTTAGGTGGTCCATTCAAGGTCATTTTAGCTAATAGCAGCTAAGATTTCCACGTAGGTTTAGTAACGGGAAGAGAGCATAGCCAGCGCCAGGCCTTAGCACACACTCCTACCAGGTAGTATCAAAGTCCACGTCTCTGTACTGATGATAGCGCCACTTGCAGTACACTTGGGTGGCAAAACACCTGTCCTTCACCTCGGGGAGGGTGGTGAACTGGTCCTTGATGAATCCTTCAAATCCAGACTGGGTCGTTTTCAAGACCTTGAGGTCTTTGATTCCAGAATGAATGACTGGAGGTCCTGTTTCAAGTAAAAAGGTAAGAGGCTCTGAGGTCATGGATAAAATAGTGTCTTCTTATTGGACAGCTAGCTCTGAGGATCCTGGTCACTAAACCATGGTGCACTGTTGAACAAAGAGCTACCTCACTACCCATGTTAGTGAGGTACCCACTACCACTCCCTGTCTCCTCTGAAGTTATGAGGGTGGTGTGCCTATCTCTCTATCTGGATTCCACGACTCCCTGCCTTTCTCCTGCCCTGGCAGAACTTAAAGTCAAAGACTAAACCTCTGTCTTGGGTTGAAACCCACAGAAATGAATACCTTCCTTTCAGCTCCAGGTACAAATGACGTCTAGGCCAAATACTTTCTCCTTGTTGGGCTCCACTTCGCTCAATATATAATCATGATGAAATGAGTGAGTAAGCTCCCCCAGAGCAGTTCTTCTGTTTGCTACTCTGACTCCCTTTACAGGATGGGAGAGGGTTAGTCCTCGTGTTGATCATCTACACTGGCTGATGGCTCCAACTATCATCAGATCCTCAGTTTTCTTGTGTTTATGAGCTCACTGAAACCAGAAAACTTCATGAATGAGTAGCATTGTGGACCTGGCCCAGCCTAAATAGAGACTGGGACGATGAGGCAGTGACCCACCCATAGGGCATAGATATGCCTAGGGGAATACCCATAAAGGCTTTTGGTTTTGGGCTGAAGGAGAAGCAAAGTTGGTTCATAGAGACCTGGGGGAAAGAGGGCAGAGTTGGCAAAGATAGAGGGGATGATATGGTTCTCCTGCAGTCCTTGACATCACCCCATCTGGCAAATGGGGAAGGTGGAGGGGTGATAGGCATAATCTGAAGAAGATATTTACTTGTCTGTCAGGCAGTTCTCGCTCAGGGCCCAGGTGACAGATGGGGGAGAGAGTGAGGGGAAGATTCTCTCTTTTTCTATGTGAAACACACTCTGGCAGTTTGGTGAAACCTGGCTAGAACAGGGCACCAGGTGTCATATTGGGAAGACCCAGGGTAGAATGTTCTGTAGAGAGCATCATTCTTCACAAAGAGCAGGGATAACTAGCACAGCCAGTGCTGAGCAGAGCCAGTGAAGCAGTTTGCACCCATTGGGGTGCAAACGTCTCCCTGAACACGTGTGAAACAGACCTCCCGACTGTCAGGAAGTGGGAGAATTTGGCTGGGGAGACCCAGCAGTTTGGTGGTGAGAGAACTATAAGGCCAGGAAAATTCAAGAATTAACATCACCATTCCCTTATTTGTATGTGCAGGCTGATGAGGCTGGAGGTTCAAGGAGGTTTACAGCTTTGAAGTTAGTCCTGATTAAGATCTATCCTTCTTGGCCTGTTTAGTATATAACTCAAGGGCCAGAGGCATCAGGCATCTATGTTGTACATGGTCTTAGTTGAAGAACAAGAATATAACTCATGATCCTCAATTAAAATCCAGGGAAGCTCTTAATAATCCAATAGTTTACATCATCTATGTGGCTTCAACTGCTGTGGCTAACTCAGGAGCTGTGGAGTTTCGTAAGTAGGTAAACAATGACCATATTTTGATATTTTCCCAGCCACAAGTGTACATCTACCAAAGAGAGCAATGGCCAGTGGTTTGTAGTAGATCTGCTGATTAAATAAGGTGTTCTGATCAGAGTGCTCCAGGATAATGTGTCAACTAAAATGGTATTTAACATTTTGAAGTCCTCTTTGGAAACTATATCTGAAGAAGGACCAAGAGAGACACCAGCAACGCCTAATGCTTTAAGTTGCCTTGGTTTATTGGATTCTGGATGTGTGAAGACATGATGCTGCAAAATCAGCATTTCTAAATGCTGTATAGAGCTGACCCAAGTGAGGCTAAGCTTAAAATACAAGAGAATTGCAGAAGCAATCAATAAGTGTCTATTGAATGAATGAGTGAATGCATGCGACAAGATTGGTTCACATCAAAGAATCAGTATTTCACAGCTTAGTCTCTTTTTCTTTTAGACAGTTCTCCTCCACTAATCTTTAGCATTTCCCTTCTTGATCACCCCCACCCAAATATAATACACAGCATGGCAGGGGAAGGGGAGGACATCAACATTAGCTGAAGACATCCTGATGATCAGCATGCATTTAGTTGCTGCCTTTTTCAATCATTATCTTACTTAATCCTCAAATTCTATTAACTATTTTTTTAATGTTTGTTTATTTATTTTGAGAGAGGGGGGAGGGGCAGAGAGAGAGGGAAACAGAGAATCCCAAGCAGCCTCTGCAGGGCTCAAACTCATGAACTGCGAGATCATGACCTGAGCCCAAATCAAGAGCCGGCTGCTTAACCAACTGGGCAACCCAGGCGCCCCTCTATTAAATAGTCTTATATAGGAGACTTTCAACCATGTGCCCATAGTCACATGGCTAGAAACTGGCAGGAGTGGAATTTGAACTCAGCACTTCATTATCTCCTCCTTTTTGGATACTTCCCCATCCCCATGATGTTTTCTCCTTCCTTTAACTCTGTCTTCCCATTTCTTTACAGTTTTTTTCCAGGAGACAAGAAGGTTGCCATCTTCCCTTCCATAGTATTTTTTGAGAGCCTCAGACAGAGCCCCCAGCCTGAAAAATACCATCTCCACTAACCTGAAATGGAAACCGAAGCATCATTTTTAGAAATGGCCCCTAGGTGTCTTAAAAAACTTTTTATTCCTTAAACATTTCCTATTAAAATACGAAGACCCCATAAAGGAGTGACTTCTGAAGCCTTTATAAACTAATATAATCTATTTCCAACAGTAATCCCTTCTAGAAAAAAAACCCTATAGAAATGAAATAAGGAGTTTGCAATATGGAATGGGGTTAGAACAAGCAGGGTTCGTGGAGGGGGAATAAAGAGAAAGTGAATGAGAACCAGAAGCAAATTTTACCTATTTCATTGTTTCCTACATAGCACTATATTGTCATCAGCATCCACATAAGCCAATAAGACTTTGGCTCCTCCAATGGTCTTAATCATAAAAGGATTTCTGGATGCATTGATGCACAGTGGTTGAGACCACAGCCTTGCAACTCAAGATTTCCTGAATTCGAATCTCAGTGTTCTCAGGGCCTCTCCTCCCCTATTTTATGAGCACTATTCCCCTCAGAACATTACTTAACCCCTCTTTACCTTGAGTTTCTCATCTTGCAAACAGAGATGATCACCAATTTGATAGATGTCGGAGATAACGTCCATGAAGGACTTAGGAAAATGGCTGCCCCACAGAAAATCCTTTATAAAAGTTATGACCATGAGGTTGTGATAATTGACTTTTTCATATCAACTTTAACTACCCGTGAATATTTCTCATGTTTCACAAAGGCTCATTGGGTTCTGCAAACCACTTCTGACCTGCCGTCTCTATCCACCTCCAGCTCTGGGATGAGATTTATTGACCTCTGGGGAGTGTCAGTTCTGCTAGGCAACTTTTTAAATGTCTATTTTCTTGCTAGCATCTGAAAATGAAGAAAGAAGTTGCATTTTTATTTTTTTAACGTTTATTTATTTTTGAGACAGAGAGAGAGAAACAGAGCATGAATGGGGGAGGGTCAGAGAGACAGAGGGAGACACAGAATCCGAAACAGGCTCCAGGCTCTGAGCTGTCAGCACAGAGCCCGACGCGGGGCTCGAACTCATGGACCGCGAGATCATGACCCGAGCCGAAGTCGGTCGCTTAACCGCCTGAGCCACCCAGGCGCCCCAGAAGTTGCATTTTTAAATGTGTGTTGGCCTCAGTTTCACATAGAATAAAATGTTTTATGCTCCCAACGACAATTAACTATGGCCACAGTTTGGGCAGAACACAAACCATCTACTCTGGTGCGCTCATTGTTCTATGAAGAACAACAACAACAAAAACCCTATTCTCTTTTAATATGATTTGCCCCCCCTCCTTTGGCACACATTAGACACTCTGGATGAAATCGAAGAGCTTATTTTATCTTCCCTGTTGGCGGTGCCCCAGCTTTCTGAACACTGGTACGAACCTGAGCCTTTCAGAATCACGGACCCATCGACTAAAAAGTACAGTGGCTCACGCACTCTGAAAACAACTTCAGCTTAGACTGGCAGAATTATTTCAACCAAAAGGACTGTCCTTTTCTAGGTTATTTGTCACGAAACCACTTAATCAGCTTTTTTTTTTTTTTTTTTGCCTTTATGCCATGGTTATAGGGTAATGCAAAAGGAAGATTTTCACATTTTACTTTGCTAGAACATAATCTTTGCTAGCTTTTAGTGTCCTCCTACACACTTAACAGATTGTGGTTTATCTCTCAGAGAAGCATACATCCTATCTTTTAGCTCTCTAAGGGAAAGAAACTCACTGTGAATTAATAGAAAATAAGCCCAATTCCTTACCTACGCATCAGGTGTCACAAAGCACAAAGCTTTATTGAGCCAAGGAAAAAAAAAATCCTGTCATGAACAGGATAATTGCTTCCATGTTTAACACCTCCAAAAAGGACACAAATAGCTAAAAGGAGGATATTTTAAAACCATATTAAATCATTCTAGTAGAAAACCTCAAACTTGTAAAGTGCTAGAAAAAGTGAAAACTAAATATCATTTGCCTTTGGGAGTCCCTTTCACTCATGCGGGGAGAGTGAAAGGTCCCTCCATGCCATTCTGGAAGGGGAAAGATGGCATCAGCCCTGTGGGAGGAAGTTAACTGGGCTTTTGTACAGCAAGGTTGTGGTTGAGGTGAGTTTAAAGGACTTGTGTTTACCAAAAACTCTTCTTTTGGAGAAACTGAAGAGTGCTTCAGTTTGACACCACAAAGGGCACACACAGGACATCGAAAAGGTCCTGGGTCTCCCCCTTCCTCCATCTCGCTTTTTCCACCTGCCCAGCTTGACGCCTCTGAAATTACTGTCCTCCAGGACCTCAATTTCATCACTTTTTTTCCCCTTAAAACCACCTCCCATGCCCCCCTGGTCTCCATGTCAATAGATCTTTTTTTTTTTTTTTTTACTACCAGAAGACAATATCTCTTAGTTGAGATGTGTTTTCCATCTACCATCTACTTGGCTCTGTTTTCGCTGAATTTTTTTCTTTTTTTTTAATTTTTTTTTTAAATATTTATTTTTGAGAGACACAGTGACAGAGTGAGAGCAGGGGAGGGGCAGAGAGAGAGAGAGAGACAGAATCCAAAGCAGGCTCCAGGCTCTGGGCTATCAGCACAGAGCCCGACATGGGGCTTGAACTCACGAACTGTGAGATCATGACCTGAGCTGAAGCCGGACACTTAACCGACTGAGCCACCCAGGTGCCCCAGATGAATTTCTATACTCAGTGGCAGATTGGGAGGAATTTGATTCTTAAAGAATTGTGGGTTATAATTCAAATAATGCAGAGGTTTGGGGGGACCATTTATTCCAAATTAGTGACTCAACCATCCCAGTGATTTCAAGACTCAGCTATGCTTGTAGTTTAGGGAGACACACGGAAGAAAGAGCTTGGAAGAGCCAGTCTCCTTAGAACACCCAAACTAACAACTTGCATCACATGGACAGCCTAGCTCTTCTCTCAGAGTTTGGCAAGTCACAAACATACCTACAGTCCTCATCCCTTTGCGTGAAAAAATTCGTCTCTCCCTTCCAGATTCTCCCATGGAACTAACAGACTTTGAAACAGTCAAAAGTACACTTAATGATGTAGCTTTCAAATATCCACTAAGAAAAGAGTATAATGGGAGTTTTACAGCAATTCTCAGGGTCTAAAATGGTGCTCGAGATTCAGTAGGCTTTCTATAAATGTTTGTTCAATTGATAAGAAAGAATCCAGTCTGTCAGTTACGTATCCTGCTGGGAAAAGTCCCTATTGGGAGCCGCATGGCTAAATGTGTGATTAAGTACATGTGTTAACAGGGCAGAATTCTCACCACCTAACTAGCCCCTCATCAAAAGCATTGCTTACAGGTTTGTAACAGTCTTTGACATGCGAATTGGGGCGCACGTGTGTGTGTGTGTGTGTGTGTGTGTGTGTGTGTGTGTGTAATGATTACTTTCTTCAGTTAAGCCTATGCAAGGGCACTTCTTATGGCAATGCCTGTACATTGACTTACCTCACAATATCTGCAGTTTTAGCTTTTGGATAAAAAGCAAATGAAGAATTAAATTTTGCTCTCCTAAGATCATAGATCTTTACTCTCCAAACAGGGACAGAGTGCAAATGTCATCTTTATATACACAACACTAGAATATACACACACTCATATACATGTACACACATATAGTGCATACGCTTAAGGCAATAGATGCTTCTTCTGCTCCCTGATCCCTGCCATCCCCACATGATATCAGAGAGACTCTGGACTCTAGATGTGTCAAGCTGGAGCTTCTGGGAACACAGCCACAACAACTGCAGTATGCTGAGGCTTTGTGGCTCTCTGCAGAAAGAAAAAGCTTTGGTTTTACTATGGTGACTAGTTTTTCCATTCTGTAGCAAACAGGTGACTAGAATTCAGGCTGACGATAGCTCCTGGTAATTCCTGGAAAGAACAAGGGTATGAAGAGTGGCTTGTATTCTTCTTATGATCAGCAGAGCCCTCTACTCTGCCACTCCACAGGGCCCTGCTAAAATATTCTTGTGGAAGTCACCAGTGATCCATTTACCAAACTGCACACTTACTGTTCCACTTTCTTTTAATCCAGACTTCTGAACCTTCCCATAGCAAAGACTGCTTGCCATTTACTAAATCTATTTCTTCTTCCTCCTAGGTACCTGGCTAGACTACATTTCCCAGCTTCCATTGCAGTTGGGTGGGGCTGAGAAATTAGGTTCCTTCCCGGAGAAGTGTGGCGCTCTACTCTCAGGCCTGGTGTTATGCTGGAGGGGGTTTGTCTCCTCCTTTTGCTCCTCCAAGTTCTTTTCCTCTCCTGGTTGTCTGGTAAGGGGATCTATTCTCAAGGTGACCCAAAAAAAGTAAGGATAAAAATGTTAGGTTGCATCAACCTGGGTTCCTGAGTAACTTCTTGGAGCAGAACATTACCTCAACACAAGTGCACACAAACACACACATACACACACACACACACACACACACACACACACACACTGAACTGGACTTTTACAAAAAGCAGTGAACTTCTTGTATGGAGCCACTGCATAGGATCCTGTGTGTTATGCATCCTGTTATCACAATAACTATCCCTGATTTCTTAATTTATTTTTTCTTTTGCCTCCACAACACCACTCTCTCCAATCTTCCTTCTATCTCTCTGACCTTTCTTCTAATTTTTTAAACTGACCAACCCATAAACTGAGGAATTTCCCTTGGGACCTGTCACTTTCCTCTTCTCGCTTCACATGTTTTTCTGGAATGGCTCTTTCTTGCCCACAGCTTACCTACCATCAGTCTGTTGATGGTCTGCAAATCTATTTCTATCTCTTATGCCCCCAAATCACCAGCTTCCCCCTGAACACTTTCTAATCATACGTGTTCTCCTTAGCCAACTCCCCCAAGCCCTCGACTTTAGGGCAACTTTCTTCTCTCCAAGCTCCACCCCTATCCAATCACTCAGACTCATTCAGTACCCTTCAGAAATGCCTCACATAATGCCCTCCTCCACCTCTGCAGTCATTCTCTCCATCTCTACTTCTCACTGCCTTAGATCTGACTCCATCATTTCTCCATCTCTGCAACAAGTTTCTAAATGTCTCTCTACTGCCTGTTTCTGCAGCCAGATCACCATAACCTTCACCAGAATTACTGAATAGTACACACACACACACACACACACCCCTACCTTTCCTGGGTCTCTATTGCCATCTTTAATAATAACAATCGTATCTATCATTTAAGGAATGCTTCCTATGTACCAGGTCCTGTGCTAAAATGCTCTATATTAATATTTATCTCCTTTAATTCTCTGGGAAATTAAGGTGGACACTGTTATCCTCATCTTACAAATGAAAACCACTGAAGAAGCATAAGTAACTCACAGTCACAAAGTTATTAAGTAATGGAGCTCAAATTCAAATACGGTATAGTCTGATCCCAATACGTATGGTTTACTGCCATGTAAAACTACTTCCAAATTATATTCATCTTCTTAGTATGGTACATGAGGCCCTTCAAAATTCAGCCCAAACCAACCTCTTCACATACATCTTGGCTCCTTACATTCTAAGAACTAGACCTTTGAACTTGCTACTGTTCCTCAAATGCTTTGCCCTTTCAACACTAAAATCACTTGTCCAGGATGGTGGGTGGCATAAGGCAGATATCCAAATTATGTTAGTTTCCCTCTTCCACTTCTTCATGGCTCCTACCTAGATACATTCTGTTTCTTCCACCTGTAATTTTCTTTCCTCTTCTGTGCCCAGCATATTCCGAATCATTTTTCAAAAGTCAACTGAAATATTTCCTCCTCCCCTGTCAAGCTTTCCAGACTCTTCCTAGGAAGACAATTTTTTGCACCTCTTTGCTTCCCTAGCATAACGTTGATGCCCTCGCAGTTTTTAGCCCTTATATTGCAATAAATCTTTTTATAAGTCTATCTCCTACTATTCATCTACTGCAAACTCACTAGGGCCAAGGAAAGTCTTACTCGACTCTGAATTTACAGCCCTAGGCTACATAAAAAGCCCTCAAAATCCAATTGTTGAATGAATAGTATTTCAACATGTTCTTATTCTTTAATTAGCTCTCCCCAAATAGAATTCTAGACCTTATCTAGAACTATTATTTTACAGACTTGAAAGTTGAAAGAGGAATATGCTATGCTAAATGTTGCGAAATCACTTAAAAATGGTTTAGAGCTAGGCTAATCAATATGGTAGCCACTAGCCATGTGTGGCTCTTAAGCACTTGGAATATGGCAAATGTGAATTGAGATGCCCTGTAAATATAAAATATGCACAGGATTTCAAACATTTAACTTTTTAAAAAAGAATGTGAAATATTACATTAGTAATTTATTTTTATTACATACTTAAGGTGTATTGTAACTATATCAGATTAAATAGAATATATTATTAAAAGTAATTTATTTTTTGCATTCCTAAAGTGACTACTAGAAAATTTTTAAATTACATACGTGGCTTGCATTACATTTCTGATGGACTATGCCAGCTTAGAGTTTATAATTTTACAAACATGATGTGATTTGAGAAGGAAAACACTGACCTGGGGAGTTAGGGAAACTTTCTTTCTCTTTCTCCCCCAAAGTCACATTCGGAAGGAAGGAAGGAAGGAAGGAAGGAAGGAAGGAAGGAAGGAAAGAAAGAAAGAAAGAAAGAAAGAAAGAAAGAAAAAAAGAAAGAAAGATGGAAGGAAGGAAGGAAGGAAGGAAAAGTAAGTTTTATTTTAACTAACAAACAGCTCCATCAGGAAGTTAATATATATGACTACACATTTGGGGGATTAAGAAATCATTATCTTTTCAACTTAATATAACAACTAGTTATTCAGTCTCCTTTATATGGCAAAAATTACATAACTGTTAATCAAACACCAAGACGTCCCTGGCTGTGCCTAGAATTTAATACAGATAGCAAAAAATATTAAGTAACAGCTAATACACTAGAACTGTCTGAGGAAGGGCTTTATCCAATAGAACTCAGAATGAGAAGAGACTTCTATTTTATTAAGTTTATAATGTTTCTGATGTTTAAGAGATGCTACCTCAAATTCTTACTGAAGAGAGCTAGAGAAGAAAGAGGAGACACAGAAAAGAAAAGGAATGGAAGAGAAGAGGGAAAGAGAGGAGAAGAAAGAGAAGAATGATTGAAAAGGAAAAAAGTTCAGAGTCCACACTCTCCATTTATAATGATCATGAAAGTTCATTTTTCATTAGGATGGAGACCTTTCTACCACATTTGGCTCCACGGTTCCTAGAGGTCCTCTGGCCAGTTATTGCCCCGCTCTGACAATCCTAACCAAACAGTGGAAGACAAGCTTTGGGAATTTTGATATTTGCTAAGTTCAATCCTCAGTACTAATAAGGTCCGTATTGTAATTATGTTCCGTGGTTAAGTTTTAAATTTCTTAGTGAACACAAAGAATTACAGAATTGTCATTGCTATTTAAATGAGGTTCGTTCTATAGTAATTATAATAATATCAGTGGTCTTATTATTATGAAAATAAAATGTCAAGGAAACGTGATTGTTATTTACTATTTCCTATAAAGGTAATGATAATTAGTAGCATGGTATAGTACAAAAAGTCTGGTCAGAACATTCAGAGATTTGGGGTTTTGTCAGCCCAGGCCTTTTTTTTCCCCTCACCTCAGAATCAGGTAATAAAAATGATCTACCTCACTCAACCCCTAGATTTCTTGCAAAATGTATTATTTCATTTTTATGTTTTTACGATAAAGGAGGAGATTGTTTTTAAATATACTCCAGAGTCACAGTGCTCATTCCCATCTCAGATTTAAATGCCTTCAAAATCCTCAACAGTTTTCCTCGATATTAATAAGCAGAGTTGTTTGGAAGAAAAAAATATTGAAATTGCTATTGTAGAATCAAAGCATGAAAAATACTTTCTTACCACTCCTCATCTGTTCCACCTCACAGAAGTGCGTTCCAGTGGGAGTGTGAATAAATGCATGGACATGCTTAACTCCATTCTGAAAATTAGGGACAAAAAATCGTTTCCAGTAAAAGTTCAGCATATGTCATAAAGCCAATTTCTTTAATTAAACCGAGAGCACAAATAACTGAGCAAACCTTTTCAAGACGCTTCCAGGGGACTTCTTCCACGTAGACTTGAGCTCGGATGACATGGTCAAAAGAGGAAAGGAAATGCTCACAGATGCTCATTGCAAAAGTTTCTATGCTTTTGATCTGTAAAGTGAAACAAAATGCTAGTGATCAGAAATACCTGCCCCATTTAAAAATAATTTTTTTAATATCCACGGAGTTCTCTTTCCTGTTCAAATCCTTTACAGAATCAGAGAAATATACATTTTGAAAGAACCACGAGACATGAATTGGTCCTTATCCCAAATTTTCATAAGGTCTCCTAAATGTAGTTAATACAGCACCATTTACCGGGGTGAGACTACCCTGTTTTTAAAAGAAACCTGTTTTGCAGGAAGAAATGTGTCAATCAATGGATGAGCACAAGAAAACTTAACATTTAAATTCTCCTTCCGGTGAGCTCAGTCATTACCCACGCCAACAACAATACTACGGTGGACTCCAAAACACTCTGGTGTCTCTGTGAGGTTGCCAAATGGGCCTCCCAGTTTCCCAGGGGAAAACATTAACACAGGGCCACTTCTGCTTCCTTGCTTTGCAAACAGACCTTCGATTGACTATCCCTCACTCCCACCCCCATGAAGCAGCTCCCTACTTCCACACAAATTCTTCATAATAATCTCTAGACAATGTGTTATGGTCTTAGCAGAGTTTACAGATGATTTATGGCTTGCCTGAGGTGGACTATTTGTACAGGTTTCCCCAGGATAGTTCTGTTTTATGCCTGTTGTCCCAGAATAATTATTTAGCATCTTATTTCACTCTCAGAAGTGTCCTAGTTTGGAAAACAAAAATACTAACTCAAAAAGATATATGCACCCCCATGTTCATTGCAGCATTATTTACAATAACCAAAATATGGAAACAACTTAAGTATCCTGTCAGTGGATAAATGCATAAAGAAAATGTAATATATATTGGTAATATACATAATGGTGTATATATTTATTTATATGGTGTGTGTGTGTATATATATATATATATATAGTGTGCGTGTGTGTGTGTGTATATATATATATAATGTATATTCATCTAAAAAGGAGTGAATCTTGACATTTGTGGTAACACAGATCATAGATGAACTTTGATGGGATTATGCTAAGAGAAATAAGTCAAGAAAAGACGAACACCATATGTTCTCACTTATATGTGGAATCTAAACAAAACAAAAACAAACAAACAAAATCAAGTTCATAGATACAGAGAACCGATTGGTGGTTGCCAGGAGAGAGGAGATAAGCAAAGTGGGTGAAGGGAGTCAAAACAAACTTCCAGTTATAAAATTAGTAATCATGGGGATGTAATATACAAGAAATACAGTTAATAATACTGCATTATGTATTTGAAAGTAGCTAAGAGACAACTCTTAAAATTTCTGATGACAAGAAATAAAAATTTATTTCACCATATACACAAATATCAAACCATCATGTTGTGCACCTGAAATATAAAGTTGTATGCCAATTATATCTCAATTTTAAAAAAAACAAAAGAAAAAAAAGTGCCACCTTGTTTTAGATAAGAAATTATATGGTCACTCTATCTACAATGAATGAATTTGAATTGTCTTTAAGATCCAGGTCCATTCTTGGGCGCCTGGGTGGCTCAGTCGGTTAAGTGTCCAACTTCAGCTCAGGTCATGATCTCGCGGTTCGTGAGTTCAAGCCCTGCGTCGGGCTCTGTGCTGACAGCTCAGAGCCTGGAGACTGTTTCAGATTCTGTGTTTCCCTCTCTCTCTGACCCTCCCCCGTTCATGCTCTGTCTCTCTCTGTCTCAAAAATAAACAAACATTAAAAAAAAAAAAATTAAAAAAAAAAAAAAGATCCAGGTCCATTCCTTCACTTTTCTGCATCTTTCACATAGTACAGGAAATATGAGAATCTGTGTTACCTGGCCCTCTTTTGTAGTGCAGTACCGTAGCCTATTTTCAATTTATTTTTTTAAGAGAGCAATGCCTTTTTCTATAGCCAAGTTTGTGCATGCTGGGCCACTCTGAATAGCATGAAAAAGGTTCGGGGTGGAGCTAGGCCTTGCAGAAATTATATTTCAATTAGTTGGTTCATTTCATGCATTCTGAGCGTGGATTTCATGCAAAAGCGTGAGAAAAGAAACTTTCTAGTCTACATTTCTTGTCTTTTTAGACTTCTTTGCAAAAAGAAAAATCATCTTGAGTTTCCCAGAAATCTGCTGGAGGTCCGACACAGCTTCCCTCACACTTAAACTAGAAGTTGAAGTGCTAAAATATCAGATACTATCAGCTCCAAGACTCTCTTGAAGAATACGGCTACCAACATATATGGATACTAAGTGGTCATGCAGTTGAGAACATTAGGAAGCCATTAAAAATTGGACCAATAGATTTCAAAATATATCTTATACTCAAGATTTTCTTCTATAGTAACACCAGGAAGAGAAATGGTACTTTCTTCTATAAATGTACACCATTTTAAAAAAAAAAAAAAAAAAAAAATAGGTAACAGGAATCAAAGAAATGCATGACAAAAAATGTGTAAAAATTCTATTCTGAAATCCTCCCAGGGCTTTGATTTGCCAATGATCCTAATTAAGAGAGAACATGTAAATTTGTCAGATAAGATTCTCTTCCTAAAAGATGTAGTAAGTTGAGAACCAAAAAAAGCAAAGAAATGAGATTAAGAGGGGAAAAAAAGAAAAAAGCTTTTCTGTAAGGCTGAGAATTTTAGAATCCAAAAGAAAAAGAATTAGTGGCCTAAATGTAAAAATAGGGTTAGAAAGTAAAGGGAACTTGCAGTAAGCAAGTGATATACTGATGTTATAGTGTAGTGAATTCTGCATCAAGATAGGTAACAACATAGGGGTGCCTGGGTGGCTCAGTCGGTTAAGTGTCTGCCTTCGGCTCAGGTCATAATCTTGTTTGGTGAGTTCGAGCCCCACATTGGTCTCTGTGCCGACAGCTCAGAGTCTGGAGCCTGCTTCAGATTCCGTGCCTCCCTCTCTCTCTGTTCCTCCCCTACGCGCACTCTGTCTCTCTCTCTCTCAAAAATAAATAAACATTAAAAAAAAATTTTTTTTAAAGACAGGCAGCATCTAAGAATGATACATACCCCTTTAAATTTTGCCAAGACGTGAACTGTGTTCTTGATGGTGTCTGTGGGGATGATGTCTGAATTATCTCCATGCAGATAATCTTTTTTGGAGCTCAGAGTAAGTTGCACTGAAGTTGCCACCTCTTTAATGCTGTGATATTTCCCATCTCGCTGAATATGGAGAACTTTTACCATATCCTTCCCATAGCCGGTTCGGACAAACTCCACCTCCTCATTCTGCAATGAAAACACTGTCATCGTTTTGAAGAAAGATACATGAAAACAAAAAGTCACCTGCAAGTTCTTCAAGCCTTGATTTAATCGTATAATTATAAAAGGTGAGAGTTAAGAGTATTCATGAAAGCAAGACCCTATCCTACCTTTGAAGAAAAATGGGAACTTTTATGGAGAAAAGAGAATTGCAAGAATCATATGAAAATATATCAAACTCGCCTGAGGACACACAGGTAGATGGCTTTCTTGATAATATTAAGTAATAATAATAATAGTAACAGTATCTCCTGTTTTACTCTGTTTTATTTAATAACTGCTAACTCAATCCTTGGAACAGCTCTGAACTAATATTGTTCCCATTTCACAGAGGGAGAACCTGAGGTTCAGAGTGTAAGTGACTAGCTGTACTTCACACAGCAAGTAAAGGATAGAGCCAACAATTCATACTCAGATCCGTGGGCTCCAAAGTTTATTCTCCTAACCACTATGCAGACTGCCATTCTTCTACAAAAATGTGTGACTGTGTTAACTGAAAATAATTATATCCTGTTGGGGTTTTTTTTTTTTTATACAGAGTGATATTCTGGAGAAAATGCCCTATGATCACTAAAAAAAATTTGAAAATTGCTTCCCCTTCTTGCTGCCGGGAAGAAGAGTAATTAGTGACAGGGTCCAGATTCCCTTCAGGAGTGCAGAGCCAGGCCATCTGGCTGCAGGAAAAGCTATGCTTTTAGCAAACAGACACTTAATAAAAGCCTGGTGATTGACTCATTAGTGCCCTTATTTGGAGCTGGCGCTCTCACGAGCAAATACATCCATCTCCACTGCTAGGATTCGTAAGATTTGTCCCTGGGCTTTACTGGTGTTTGAAAGAAGAGGCAAGCATCAAAATTGAACATTAAGATGATAATGCCAGAAAGTGACAAAAATAAAAGTAAATGAAAAACAACATGCAGTGAGAGTCTGGGGAGGGTCACAAAGAAGGAACCTCACCTGCTAATTGCACATAGGCTACCTAAAAATTTGTTTACATAAAGCATCACCAGATCCTCTGGGAGGAGTTGTAAAATACTAGCCAACATCAGAAATTATTGTTATGTTCTAAAGGAAAGTGGGAGATGTGGGAGGTTGTCTTCAGTCTTGGGGACACAGCATTCCTGGTAGGGCATGCTCCTGATTTAAGGGACAACTCTTGGAAAGGCCCCTTAAAAGCCTCTGACCCAATTTTGGAGGGATTCATCTTCTAGGAAAGGATCAATGAGAAAACTCAAAGAGCAGACTTAGAGGATCTTAATAAGAACTATAACACTGATGGGGAAAGAGTCACTGCTTGTGGTTGCAGGGGCTTTGGAATCAGACCACGTTCAAACTCTATCTTGCCATCTACAGCTCTGTGGCTTGCAACAAATACTTTGTTGGCTCTGAGTCCTTGGTTTCCCCAGCTGTACAAATGGAGATAAGCACCCCTACTTGTAGGAGTTGCTGGTGAAAGGCCTGACTCAGTTCCTAGTACCTAGCTACAGTGAGGTCAACCCCAGCAAAAGTGGCCACGTCAGGCCTGGCTGTGGGCACAGCCCCAGCAGAGACAGTAGATGGGACTTTGAGTAAAGGCACCGGTTTTTAGAGTAGAGAGCACTGCTGGCAGCAGTCAGAGGAAGACTGTGACGTGTCTGTTGAGCCACAAGGAATTCTACCTGGGGGAGGAAGGCACTTGGCTGGCTGGGGGCCCCTGGATGGCATGAACGAGGATCCAGAACCAAAGGTCTCCGAGATTGTCCATCAGCCCCGGGATACACATGAATATTACTTCTCAGTCCTATCCACTGTCATTAAATACCTAAGCTATGGTAGCTCGGTCTGTGAAAGCAAGTGGTTCCTGCATGGCACATAGATTCAGGGGCACCTGGGTGGCTCTGTCGGTTGAGCGCCCGAGTTTGGATCAGGTCATGATCTCACAGTTTGTGAGTTCGAGCCCTACATAGGGCTCACTGCTGTCAGTACAGAGCCAATTTGAATCTTCTCTTCCCTTCCCCTGCTGGTTCTCTCTCTCTCAAACACAAATAAGCATTTTTTTTTTTTTAAAGAAAGATTCAGTGACAGCCACCCTTCAGATCCCTAACTTTGCTCTCATCTTGCCACAGCCTGTTTCAAACTCTGCTTCAGCTATCCTGAGCTGATTGTACTTGCCCAGGCTCGGCAGCCTTTCTCTGCCTGTAGGCTTTGAATATGCTATTCCTTCTTTCCTGAACACCCTTTCTCTTCCTTCTGCCCAATTACCGACCCCTTCTGTCACCTGCCTAACTTCTTCTAGTCATCCTTCAGGTCTCAGATGCCACTTGTCCTTCGGGGAATCAGCCAGCCCGCCCTTCAAGGTCTGGTGCCCCTTCTGTATGCCCTGGCAATACTGTTATCGCCTTATCACAGTCTTTATCATATTATATTGCAATTGCCTCATCATGTGTTTGATTTGTCCCAAAATGGGAAATTATGAAAGCAGGAACAATTCTCAGTTGTCACGGCAACCCCAGTGCTCAGCACAGTGCCTAGAACACAAATAGGTGCTTAATAAACGCGTTGCGAACGAATGAATGGTGCACCCCCACCTCCACCTCTTGCGTGGTGACACGGAATAGTTCAAAAGATTTCAATACAGGAATTGCCACTTCAGCTCAAACCCCAATCAGGAAGTTCCTCTTCTGGGGAAAGCGGGGAAGGCGCCATCTGCCCTCTGGTCACCACGGCCTGGAGATCACAGGCACAGCCGACTGGAGAACAACGGCCCAGGAAGGACCAAACTGAGTGTAGAGAGAGTCAGCCATGCGGCACAAAGTGCTCACCCTGCTTAACAAGACAGAGCACTCCGCACAGCGCAGCCCTCCCGGAGTTTCTGCACAAGGTACGCAGGAGAGGTCAGCACTCCTCAGCAAGCTCCTGACCGGAGCAGAGCTTGAGTCGTTACACTTGCTGGGTAGTAAGTCAGAAGAAAAAGGACATCACCATGAGGATGGACCAGAAGGGAACAAGAACGGTGTGGGACGCCCGGAAGTCTCTTGGTAGGACCCGACAGAACAGATAACGGTCCAGACCAGAAATGAGGCTGTCCCCCCAGTAAGACTCCCCCCAGTTCTGTAGTCCAAGAAATCGGAAGTAGGTGCCGGAACTGTGTCCTGTATAAAGCACAGTATGGTGCAGAGATCCATGTGCATGATAGCTGCACAACGAGATACCATGAAAGGTCGCTCTCATCTGGAGGGTTGGCAGGTGGCTGAGAGGGTAGGCTCTGGGCTCTGGAATGAGGCAGCACAGGTGTGAGTGAGTCTTTGTTCTGCCACCTATTAGCTCTGTACTTGGAGGTCAATGCCTCCATCTATAAAATGGGTATAAGAGTAGTGCCCACTCTCAGGATTGCTGTGAAGATAACATGAGGAAAAAGAAAAAGCACTCAGAAAAGTGCCTGACAAATAGTAAGTGTTTAATAAATGTTAGCCATCATTATCATTGATAAATAATAACTAGATGTCGAATTTTGCCTCAAAGGGTCCTTCCAATCACTGTTGGAGAGAAATCCCCAGGTTACACACCAATCCAGAAAGACTGCTGCTAGTATAAGGCGTCCTTCTGACTTCATACTTCGGTTGTCCTTCTTTGGGCTCGTGTGGCTTCAGGAAACGAAGTCGCAAAAGGAGACTCAATTTCCCAGAGTAAAACTCTGGATAGAACATCAGAAGGAATACATCTTTACCAGGCTCTATAAAAGAAAACTCCCTTTTTCTTAGACATGTCTTAAAAGTTAAGGGGATGGAAATCATTACTTATCTGCAAGTAAGACTGGAGAGAACTCTCAGAGATTTCAAATTAATCTTATTTTTCACTTCTGTAATGAGCTAGTGAGTGTTCTCTTATTTGCAGGCCATGGTGAAAGTGCTAGTGGTTATCGCTACAGGACGAGAGGTTCTTAGCCAGGAATCTGTTAACTTCTAGAAGGTCCAGTGGATAGGTTTGAGGTGGAAAATATTAAGGAAGATTTAAAAAAAAAATTTTTTTGTAAGTTCAAATTTTATTTTTTTAAGTTTATTTTTATTATTTATTTTGTGAAAGCGAGTAGGGGACCGTCAGAGAGAGAACCCCAAGCAGGTTCCGCACCGTCAGCACCGAGTCCCACGCAAACCGTGAGATCATGACCTGTGCTGAAATCAACAGTCGAACACCTGACCGACTGGGCCACCCAAGTACCCCATGTAAATTTAAATTTTAAAATGACTAGCATTTTCTCTTAAGTCTTTGAAGAGCTTCAGTAAGCCTCGTGTCTTCCCTCCATAACGGAGAGAAATGTAGAAGTGGTACAGCTATTTAGGTCCTATCACACAGGCATAAAAATCAACTCCGTTGCAGCGTGTCCGGATGGAAGAACTGTGCAGGGAGACAAGCCTCTCTCTCTGTCTTTGGAATGTGCTGGAGAAGTTCTTCCAATTCTGTGCCCAGGTTTTTCCTTTGCCTGACGTTTTCTTGGGCATTCATGAACAAAAAGATTTCAGAGAAAGATGCTGAACTAATGTGAGAAAAAGAAACACTCATCCGAACCATTTTAATATCGCTTTGGTGGATCTTAACAACACATAAGGATAAGAACAATAATGGTGAATCATAACCTTAGAAGCAGCTGGTATTTTTTTGGCTGCCTCGGATCTACTCAATGTCAGATGGAAAAATATTGATATCTAAGCAGAAAATGTCATGTTGCTTTAAGCTGCAGAATGGCTTATTTTTGCTAGCAAGGGGGTATGACTCTAAAAGGATTTGTCAAGCAGATGCTTCAGAAACAGTCTAACAAGTCATATGCATAATGATGGTAGAAAGAAGGTGACCTGTTACCTAATGAAGAATCCATTTACAGGTGCTTAGTTATTTTCATACTTCTGCCTATTACAAAGGAAGAGAAAGTCATCACTGAATGTCAGAGGCAATGCTAATTTTCTTGCCGGGCGTCTCCACAGCACCAATAGCCTTAGGGCTGGGAACTGAAACAGGGAAACCCCTCAGGAGCCTCTCGGATGGGGGCAGGAAATTCCACAGCAAAGAAGTAATGGAGACCTCCAAGAATGCAGTTGGAAGAAAATTTTACTGAAATGCACACATTGAAAGATAATGTCTTTCCAAATGTGTAAGTCTTGAAAATAAAAACAACCATTTAGTGAGGGTTTCATATATGTCAGGAACTTTGCATATATTATTCCCTCTAGTCCTTTGTAAGAACCCTGTGAAGTGGATATTTTGATCCAAGTTTGACCGCGGGAATTATGAGGGTTAGGTGTCCTGCCAAGGTCACACTGTTACTAGGTGACAGAGGTAGGAAAGGAGAGCCCAGTCCATTTGCTTCCAAATGACACGCTCTTTCCCACTACAAGCAGCATCCCTATACCCCCTTGATGGTTAGCCCACTCTTTAGAGAAAGAAGGGAACCATTCTGATCCCAACAGAAGGAGAGAAATGGCCATGTTACTGCAGAAACTTGAATTCCTATGCCATTTTTTTAAATTCCACTCATTGGAATCTACATTACCTTATCTACTACACGCACACACACACACACACACACACACACACAAACAACAAACAAACAGAAACCCCTGCAATTTAAGAGGAAGAACGCTATTTTAAAAGAAACTAAGTCACAGATGGTAAGTGAGCTGCCCAAAGCCACATAGCTAACAGGCAGGCTCGTACAGTGGAAAAAGAGCCCTTCTGAGACTGAAGAGCCTTATTCTGCTTACTCTGTACCAGGCTGAACTTACCCAATGCCCAGAGGTACCCCCTGCCCAAACCACCACTTTTTCTGGAACTTTAGTCATTTGTTAAAATTACAGGGGAATTCTGAGCTCACATGAACTCCGTGGGTATGGCAAGGCTGTTCACATTGCAAAGTACGGGGAGAATGAAAGGCTGACTGCCCTTTGGGGCAGAATGAAAATTCAGCTTTGTGTCTTCAACAACAAGATGCTACCTTTGAGTCAAACACTGACTTTTATCTGGGTAAGGACTACTGCAAACATGAGCGATAGAAGTTTATTTGTGGTCTTTAAAACCACATCGCCAAAGGACCCTTTTTAGTCCATCTGCAAAGATAAAGAAATAACTGTGGCACAGAAGAAAAGGAAACAAGGTGGGAAGAATGAGCATTTAATAAGCATTAGTCATGTGCCACAGGCTATGCACACAGTATCTCACTGAATCCTGAGAGCATATGCTATGAAAGTACAGATCACGAGCCACCTTTAGAAAAGGAAGTTGATACTGTTGAGGTTAAGTAGTTTGGTCAAAACTACATGGCGTGTAAGAGGTAGGGCCAGGCATGGAACCCAGGTCTGCCTGATTATTTTCACTATACCCAGCTGCCTCCTTGACAAAACATTATAATA
Source organism: Herpailurus yagouaroundi (assembly GCF_014898765.1). Lineage (NCBI taxonomy): Eukaryota > Metazoa > Chordata > Mammalia > Carnivora > Felidae > Herpailurus > Herpailurus yagouaroundi. Next base: position 71,624,194 of record NW_024412388.1, read on the forward strand.
ATGTTCTTTAAAATGGGATTTTACCTACCTACATACTCATTTTTATTTATTTATCTGATTAGATTTAATTCATCCTAAATTCCACATAACCCCAAAATAGAAATCTCTGAAATCTTTTTCATTTAATCCATTCATTCATCTATACTTATTCAGCCACTTCTAGGTGATAAGCACCATGGTAAGTGCTAGAGATACAATAGCAAACCAGTCAGACATTGTTCTGCCCTGATACAGGGCATTATAACCCCTATAGATAGGGGTTATACACTAGAACAAACTTTCTCAGTAAAGAATCAAAAACTTGGTATTTTAGGCTTTGCGGGCCATATGGTCTCTGTTGCAACTGCTCAACTCTGCCATTATAGCAGAAATAGTTATACATAATACATCAGTGAATGGGTGTCACTGTGTTCCAATAAAACTTTATAGAAACAGGCAGTGGGCCAGATTTGGCTGACCCTCGCTCTTGAGAGGAAGACTCAGAAAAGTAACCAAGTAATTAGAATACCTTGTAATAATTGCTCTAATTGAACAAATACAGCAAAGTCTGGGATACCTAAACCAGATTAAGAGAGATCAAAGATAGTTTCCAGGAGGGACTGGCATCCATAGATCTATGAATGATGAGTAGGAATTAACAAAATAAAATTTTCTGACCCTCTTCCTTTAATTCTACTTACAGCTTCCTTTAACAACATTTTTCATGAACAATTCTTTGTTTTACAAATGCCTGAATCATGTTGCTTGTCTCATCGATTTTCATCAAAATAATTCAAGTCCCCTCCCCTTCCTCCTGCAACAAGAGTATCAACTTTTTCCTTCGGTTTTTCACATTCTAGATTTTACCCAGTACCTGAAGTGGTCTTGTAAAAGTTTGAACATTAAGTTAAAGAGATAGACTCTCTGGCATGTAAATCACACCTCAAAAAGCTATTGAAAATAACTAAACAAAGCCGGCAGCCTGACTTCCAGAAGTCCTCACAGGATGACTAAACTTTGATGAAGCCAGCATAGACCAGGGTGTGGAAAAACCCAACTTAATCTCAATCTCAAAAAGTTCTTACAGATAAAGCTTCAAAGAATATGAATTCACAGCCAAAAATAAAAAAAGCACACAGGGTAGCTTTCAAGGTGTCATGAGAGAGAGCTGCAGAAACAACAGACAGTGAAGTGTAACCTGCAAAGGCTCTAGATACTGGAATCATCAAACACAAAATATCAAATAATATCTTTAATATCTTTACAGAAATAAAAACAGAAGACTGAGCATATCTCCTTTTTAAAAAACGTTTATTTATTTTGAGAGAAAGGGAACACAAGCAGGGGAGGGGCAGAGAGAGAGGAAGAGAGAGAGAGAGAGAGAAAGAGAGAGAGAACCCCAAGCAGGCTCCATGCTGTCAGCACAGAGCCCTATATGGGGCTGGAACTCACAAACTGTGAGATCATGACTGAGCCGAAACCAAGAGCCAGACACTTAACCAACTGAGCCACCCAGGCGCCCCTGAGCATAGCTCCTTCTTGAGACAAGGGTGTACCTTCCCTTGAGCAAAAAACAAGAGACCAGAAAAAAGACTAAGTAAATTTGAAGAAAAAAAAAAAAAAACCCAAAGAACTTCTTAATGCATTAATAAGTGCATTATGGAACAGATTTAACACAACTGAAGAAATAATTAGATATTTGAAAGAGATAGATTAAGTAACAGATTAATGTTGCCTAAGAGAGAACTTGAGAACCGAAAGATAGATAGATCCAAATAAAGAATCAGGATTAATGAAGACACCGGAGACGGAATATATGCAAGAGACATAGAATGTACCAGGACAATATGACAAGAGAGAATGTGGAAGAGGCACAATTTCAAAGAGATCGGGACTGAGATTTTCCAGAATTACTAGATGAATGAATACAAACCTTCAACTATAAAATAAGAAGCCTATTACCAAGTGAAGAACTCTACCTTGTTCACTACACTGGGCCAACTTATAATGAAGGGATTTTCTGCTATTTTTAGAGGTAATCATGTCGTGAAGGTATATGTGGTATTTTTGTAATCTTATGCTCCTCGGGGTTCAAAAGAGGGTAACGTGAAAACCATTCTATCCTGTTTGCATTTTCTCCGTCCACCAAATTCAGTTTCTTTCCATAACAGTACTTTGCCATTTTTAACTAAAGTCAGGACATACTGGAATCTAGGCTTTAGGGTAATGTTGAAATCCTTGGAGCCCCTCAGTACAGCTTTTGATACCTGGTGATTGCATAATAAAGCTTGTTGACTGACAATCGGTGCCATCAGGTCAGCGACAAGGAGAGATAAGAAGAAAGCTTCCTGAAAGTTACATCTGAAAGAAAGTAACCTAACAGCATTTTTCCAGACTTTGAAATAAAATTGGATTTAGCAAATAGCATCCCAATACAGATGTCCCCCAACCACAGGAAGGGCTCAGGTTATAGTAAAAACAATCTTAGCTATTATTTGTGGATCATTTACTTTTGGCCAGGCACTGTGCTAAGCATACAATGAGGAGAAAATAGGAATTACTTTATATCCTATTCAACAAAGGTTCTTTAGTCTACATAACTGCAAACAAGTTGCTTATCTTCTCTAAATGCATCAATAAATCCTAAGCCTCATGTACTTAGTTATTACCATTGTAATACCAAAAGCTATCACAAGATAAAAATAATTTTATTTCATTTTAACTTAGAAAAATAAACCTCATGCTATGAAAATTTTTAAAAATTGATGAAAAGTTTGCAGTTGCTGAGATCTTTTTTTCTGAACGCAATAAAAACATATATAACACAAAATGATACTCATGGAGGAATGATCAGAAAAAAAATGTTGTTTGGTTTTGTTTTGTTTTTTTCTACCTTGATTGTTTGCAAACCTGTCAGATAAGGTACAGCCTTGGCTCAGGGCAGCAAGCCTCAAAGTTTCGAGTGCACTGGCATCACCACAAACTTTATAAAAAATGTAGATTCCTAAGCCCAACTGGGAGAATTCTGAGTTAGCAGGTTTGGGCTAAGACCCAGAATTCTGCCCCTTTTGCAAGCACCACAGGAAAATGTGGGTACATGGTCCAGACACCCCAAACAAAACTCTGTCTTAGGAGAAATAGAGCCTCAGGCCCTCCCTTTCCTACCAACCTTGAATCCTGAACAATTCGAGTTCAACACAGAAGTGATCTGAGTTGCAAGATGCCAGTTTGGTGTGGGTCCCTAAGTGACTGGTCTGGATCCATAATCCAAGGGATAGATCAGAGCTATCCTTCTGGTAAAGTGCTCCTCATTATGAGAGCATCTTTAAGAAGTGAGTCAAAAGCATCATACACTTAAGGAAATCCTTTTCAGATGCCTGTCTCCTCCCTCCCCTCCTGTAAAAAGAGAATGGTCTCACCTTTTTATAGTCATTGTGGTAATAGGCCATTTTCTCTTGGCTTTCAACTTCAAATTTAGTTTCAAGAGTGAGAAAGAATAGTTTGGGCAAAACAGATGTTTGTAACATTTTTTATTTGACCTGAAGGGTGAGCGGTCAATATGTTTACCCGATTGCATTACAACCAATTGGACACCAAGGCCTCTCAAAAGTAGAGCACCAAGTTGAATGGCTAAAACCAGAGGTGGAGGCAATACGTAAACATCTTTTGTAGAATACAATTAAATTGCTCTTTAAGGCAACCCTTTGAAGTCCACTTTAGGAAAAGTTTACTTAAGATTGAGAATATTAGAAGTGATAGATCCTAATTTTTGCTAAGACTTAAGGTTTTGTCATTTCTGCTTAATGTGTGAACTGCAAGCATTTGCTTTCACTCACAGAGAGGCTAATCGTGAGGGGAAAACTTGAAATACATTTAATTCAACCTCTACTTATCAACATGGAGTTTCCCTGCCCACCGAACTTCATAGTACATGATGTTCCCTCAGAAGAGTTAACTGTATATCCCATTTTTCTCGCTGGGACTTTTGATGACTTTGCAAACTAGTCAGCACAAAGGCATCCGGAGTCACGCTGGCATGTTGTGACAGAATCACACAATTACATGAGGTTCGCCCCATTCTGAAAATGCCCGAACAGCGAACAGCAGAGGCAAACGGAAACAAAACATCAGAGCCAGCACAGCCTGAGCGAGACCTGAAACTCAGACTCCTCGTCCGGGGGGCAAGTTTCCTGCTGTGGTGTGGAATATAGGTGGCAGATAAAAAAAAAAAAAAATGACAGCCAGACTTCTAAGAACAGCCCTTCCTTTGCTCTTCTTCGCCCTCTTTGGGGTCCTGGAGGCGACAACAATATCGTGCAGAAATGAAGAAGGCAAAGCTGTGGATTGGTAGGTAAATGAAATGGAAGGATTTGTGCATGCAAATAGAAAGCCAGAGTATGGGAGGCAAACTGGCTCACTGTAAAGTTCCACAAGGAGTCTTCCCCCTCCCTCTCCCTTCTAAAAAGAAGGGAAATTAAAGTACATACATGGACCAAATATCCAGAGAGGTCCTGAGTGAAGGAACTTCCACCTGAGAAAGCTGCCAAGCAGTGCCTGGTGGACCTGATTCGCTTCTCCCAGCGGGCCAAGGCCGGTGGCCCCAGATGTGGGGGGCCAGTTGGCAGGTTCCTTTCATTGCATTGCGCCTTCCCTAACGGGACCCTTCCAACATCCTTTCAGAGATTTGCAAAGGAGAGAAGGCAGATTGCTTTTTTTCTGACACGGGACGTTGTGCCTCTCCTTCTGAGAATGAGAAAGAGGGCTTGATCGAACACAGCAGTGTTCGGTTAACCTTGTTTATTAGGGCAGCACAGGAGCACAGGAGTGGGTGGTAGGTCCTTGGCCTCCTTCACGCTGTGGAAGAGACTCAACACAGCATTGCATTATGGTTATGGATTCTTCTAACGCTTTGATCGCTTTTTCACTCTTTAATTAGGGTGTTTACGTTGAGCATTATGATTGGCATCAAGCTTTGTGTAAACTTCAGGCTTGAGAACACAGAGACACTCAGTCTCTCAGCAGTTACTGAGCTCATGCCAGGCCCTGTGCTGAGGTTTGAAAATACAAATATGAATGAAACATAGCACTTGCCCTCAAGGAGCTCAATTATGTGGTGAGGGTATAGATGGGGCCTCTAGGGAGCATGAGCCCCCAAACTAGTTTTGAGCTAAGTTTTAAGAACAATTATGAGCTGGTTAGATTTTTTTTAATGTTTATTTATTTTTGAGAGAGAGAGAGACAGCAAGCAGGGAGGAGCAGAGGGAGAGGGACAGAGGATCCCAAGAAGGCTCTGCGCTGACAGCAGAGGGCCCAATGCGGGGCTCAAACTCACAAACGGTGAGATCACGATCTGAGCCTAAGTCGGATGGTTAACCGACTGAGCCACCCAGGCACCCCGTGAGCTGGTTAGAAAAACAAGGGAGATGCAAGGGCATCTCAAGCCAATGAGGGAGCAATGGGGAGGTACAGAGGCAAAAAGCAGGGGAGAAGGTTCAAGAACAGTGTTGCTGGTGCTTCAGGAGAATGGTGGGAGATGGCAGGAAGTAAGCTCAGTGAGCGGTGAGGGCCAGGTCATGAAGGGCTTTGTGTGTTGGGCTGCAGCGTCTGAATTTGACTGTCAAAGGGAGCTACTGAAGACCTTCCAGCAGGGGTGTGACGTAGTCAGATTTGTATTTTAGAAAGCTCACTGGTGGTACGTTGAAGGCCAACTGCATGGAGACCAGTCTAGAGTCATGGACTCACCAGGACTTTTGCAGCATTACAGATGAGATGATGTGTGGACCTCATCAGTTTAAAGTTTAAAGACGCGGTAGTAGAAATAGAGAGGAAGGAACACTCTGGGAAAACTCAGTAACAGATGGGCTGAGGGTCGTAGGAGAGAGGGAGAAGTTAAGAAAGACTTTCAGATTGCTGGCTTCTCTGACTGCGTGGATGTGTTCCCCGTCTGCAGGAGAAGAGCAGAGTTGGAGCGAAATATTATAAACTTGGTTTCAAAAATATGGAGTTGGAAGTCTCTGGGCTATCTCTGCATTTAGGCTTATCTGGACCTCAGCATAGAGGTGTGGGCTACAAACAGATTGAGGAAACTTCAGAAGATAACTGGAAATGGTTACTCAAGAAAAATGTTTAAAAGCACTAGTTTTCAAGTGATACGCCGTGACCCTGATGGTTCTCAAACCCTTTACTAGTGAGCGACCAAATTGTGATCAATACATAACATTTGTTTTTGCTGCAAATGAATGGACACGTTACTCAGCAATACCCGTCAGAGAGAATGTTGAGCTGAGCAAACGGGGAGGCACAGTCTCGAGCCACTACAACTCACTGTGAGAGTAAAAGGGCAGAGCAACATCAGGTCGGCACCAAAGAATAATTTTATGTTTCCTGCCACATGTGAGGACCCTGTTCTGAGAGTAAGAATGCATGCACAGGGCAGGAAAGAGCTCGTGTAAATAAATGGAAGCATAAGAGTGAATAGAACCAAGTGAATAACATGAAGTGTTTACGGGCAGTGTGAGATGTCATCGTGTGGTCATAGTGAATGCATTAGAATGTTTGCCTCCTTGTGGGTATTTGATGGTTCATTGTGGGATTTTTGCTATTAGAGGTATTTGGCAAGACCCGGGTGATTTTGCCCTCTGGGGACTTTCAACATTGTCTGGAAACAGTTTTGATTGGCATAGCTGAGGAGGACTACTGTCATCTGATAGGTAGAGGCCAAAGAATGATCTGGCCTGAAATGTGACTAGAGCACATTTGAGAAGCCCCGGGGTTACATGATCCAAGAGTGCCTACCTGCCATACGGGCCCAACCGCCTCCCCTCCCTGTGAGATACGCAAAGAAGATATACAAGGAGATAATAGTGAGGACAACAAAATGCTTGCTTAATGAGCTGGTCTTGGCCCTGAATCCTCAATTCAGAGCGGTCTGAAAAACTGAGCTAAAGAACGTGGCCTAGGCCAGAGACTCAAGGGAGCCTCTGTCTACTCTGAAAGCCAAACCCAAATCTCGGACCCAGCCAGCCACCTGCAAAGAGATGAGCGTGCCAAGCACTTGGGGCAGAAGAGAAAAATACATCCAAGGCCTTTCCAGTCCAGGCCTGGGCTTCGTTCTCTCCCCAGTGCAGCCATATGGCATGTGGAAACAAAAGAGAGCCACTGTCAACCTACATGGGCTTCCACAACAGGGACCCTACCCACCCTAGGCCAGTTGATGTCTTAGGACACATCCAGTCAGAGTCACATTCCTTTCTGGGAAGGAGAAAAATAAGGGCGAGAAAAGAGACAGAAATCTTTTTTTTTTTTTTTCAACGTTTATTTATTTTTGGGACAGAGAGAGACAGAGCATGAACGGGCGAGGGGCAGAGAGAGAGGGAGACAAAGAATCGGAAACAGGCTCCAGGCTCTGAGCCATCAGCCCAGAGCCCGACGCGGGGCTCGAACTCACGGACCACGAGATCGTGACCTGGTTGAAGTCGGACGCTTAACCGACTGCGCCACCCAGGCGCCCCAAAAAGAGACAGAAATCTTGAGCAAATCCCTTTCCTTAGACTTAGGGAACATAAGTAAAATGATATAGTTAGACGCTTAATACAGTGGCTGTCACCAGAGAAGCTGTCAATAAGTGTTAGTAATTCATAATTATTTCCTTTGTTAGGTTTGCCTTTTATAAGTTACCTAAAAGGCAAGACAAGGAAAGCAGACAGACGGGGTTAGAGTACCTATACCTAGACTCTACAACCAGGAGCTGGAGGAGGAGTAAGCAACTAATGAATACCACCAACAGTGTGTTGGGAAGGACATTACAACAGCTCTATGAAGCATATGCCTCCGAGGTATGTTACAGTTTATCATTCATCTGAATCACATAAAATGCATAAACAGAATCTAAAGCTTCCAAAAGATTCTGACTTCGAACCTACCTAACCCCTGATCCTAGCAACTTGAAGTAAGCTAGCACACAATCTGAATCAATCTTAGACCTTCAGGAATATGTCATCAGACTCTACAGCGATGCCAGATTATGGGCACATTCAGCACTATATCCCATAGCATCACCGGGTAAGGTGTGAACTACCTACGTATGGAAGCCTTCTGGCTGCCAAACTCTGCCAATTCACTCCGTACTTGCTGTCTTAGACCTCTAACAGAAATAGCAAGAAGCCCTCTCCCATTATAATGCAATACAGATCAGCAATTAATACACCACGAAGTATGGGTTACTTATGCCATGGTGGTGATGAGTGCTGGGGGCCAAAACGAAGGGTTCCACCTGGTCTTCCTTTTCACTTATCATTTTCCAAGTAGTAGGTTGAGAGCTAGGGCTGTAGTTCGATGCCCTAGAACTCACTTGCCTGAGTGGAGATTAAACCTGCTATCTGGACTTGATCAGGCAATGCGCTAACCAGCCAAAGAGGCATAGGTAAGTAGGCCTGCTGGCTCAATGTGGGCAGTCTCCCAATGATCCAGGCACCATCTGCCATTCAGTGGCAAGATACTGCTTCCCAACCAGGGGTGACAAGGAAAATCATACAATAATATTCAGTTACACGCATATATGCCTTCCTAACAATCACTGAGAGAGAGGTAAATGTGCAAAATGACTCAGCACTTACGGTATGCTAGGCCGTTACATATGTCAATTAATTGATTTCCAACAATAATGTGTTAGATCCTAGCGCTGCGGCACATGCATATCTGAGTATTTACTCAAAATGCGCAGAGAGCTGTCACTGTGTGCACTAATGCTCATGTTTTTATTCGTCTGCCACGAAGACCAGCCTTCAGAGCCAAATTTCAAAGTAAAAATGTATTTTAAAAGTGTTTGAGGGGCGCCTGGGTGGCGCAGTCGGTTAAGCGTCCGACTTCAGCCAGGTCACGATCTCGCGGTCCGTGAGTTCGAGCCCCGCGTCGGGCTCTGGGCTGATGGCTCGGAGCCTGGAGCCTGTTTCCGATTCTGTGTCTCCCTCTCTCTCTCTGCCCCTCCCCCGTTCATGCTCTGTCTCTCTCTGTCCCAAAAATAAATAAACGTTGAAAAAAAAAATTTTTTTTTAAAAATAAAAGTGTTTGAGTACACATGATGGACCAAGCCCTGTTGTAGGTGCTTTTAAAAATTATTTAAACCCAGCAGCAACCCTCATTTCAATTAATAGATTATTATGTAAAGTCCAAACTGCCTGCAGCTGCTTCTGTTTTCCAAGTTTGGGGAGGGAGGCTGGGAGCATAACCCATTAGTGAGAAAATAAACACTTCTGTTGTTCCTTTGTCCACCCGGGAGAGAAAGGAAAGAGCAACATTGTAGAGCCTCTGTCTTTTACCTTAGTTGGGACAGATGGTTCTTACTTTGGCGGATTACAATAATGATCTTCGGAGGCACAAAAGTGGCCCCAGAGCCTAGGAGGGCAAGAGAGGTAAAATGCTCTGCAAAATGCAAAAGAGTGGATGAAAGCTAGGATTTAAAAAGTATAAGAAACCCAGAGAGAGACTAGAGGCAAGGCCAGGTGGTGATGTAAAACCATTCCATGTTTTGTACCTTCAGTGAAATCTGATCACACATAAGGCCTTCAGTGAGGGATTCTGGGAAGAAAATGACAGGGAAGGGGCTGATTTCCATGTCTGACTGGCATAGAGCCAAAAGAAGAGGAACAACAGTAGTGGGGACACCTAAGTGAGATCGGGTGTTCTTTGGAAGCTGGGTCTGTGTGCCAGAAGTGACAGTGAGAACATAGCTCCCCCACCTCCTGGTCTGGGATTCTATCAGAAAGCAGAATGCAAGATCACAGCAACTGGCTTTAAATCTCAAATGTCAAGGTGACCTAGGCCAGTACGTGGGTTACATTTGGAATTGTTTCCCTTCTTTTGCCTTTGTCAATAAGAACCTTCCATACACCTTCGTAGTAACGCTTATCAAACTATATTGTAGTTGCCTGTGCCTGCCTGTCTATATTCCCTGCTAGACTAGGGGCAGAGATTGTACTAGTCTTGTTCAACATCCAGTAGTCAAAATAGTACCCAGCTTATGTGTTCTAGAAACAAAGCTGTCCAGAAGGACATGCCCAGGCCTACCTATCCTTAAGTCCATGGTCTTTCCCCTTTATCAGAGAGCCTTTCTTCACTAGGGCTGCCTCCCATTTAACCTTAGCTAGCTGTTACACTCCTGGTTAGAATAATACACTTCGTCTATTATACGAATAAAGCTCCTCAAAGATTCTTCCCAAAGCCCCTTCGCATTGCACGCCGAAGGCACACAATGGCCTCATGACCACATTCAACGCCAGCTCTTTGAACAACTGTCAGGGTCTTCCAGCAGAGAATATGAATGCCAACAATAGCTATAGTCAGTTGTGAAAATGAGGCTAAGAAAACAGCTTCTTTTCCTGGATATTTCTAAATATAGTAGCCGAGAATGCTACACGGACTATACGGTGCATTAAAAAAAAAAAAAAAAAAAAAAAGGTTTTAGATTACCTCAAATAATTAAGCAGTTGTAAACAACTCAATAATTGGCTTTTTTTTTTTTCCTGAGACAAAAAGAAGAGCCTTTTTTAAGGAGATGAGTTTTCCTTCCTTGCTTTTAATTATGTCCCTGAGATTTTTGTTAATATCAATATTATTTATTGGCTTCAGTAAAAATCACTGCATCGTGACACAAACAAAAAGGAACCACACAGAATAAATACAAGCAAGCTTCCAAAACATGACAAAAGAGATACCATCAAAATAATAGCTTCATTTTTACTCAGAGATTTGGCCAACTGTTTAGAAAATTTACTCATATTTTGCCTTACCAGAGGCAATCCAATATCACACATTCAATTTCACTACTTTTTCCAAGCAGGGAAATATCAAGCAAGAAAGGTGAAGTGACACTAAGAAATGAATTGAAGGGAAATCCTCCCCTGCAGGGAGGTAGTGGGAGCAGAGAATGAGGAATCCTGATTAAACACAAAACTATGACCAAGCTGTGAAGCACAACGTAGGCAGAGGAAAGCAGACCCTGACGGCCAGTTCTGCCATGGTGCCTATATCAGTGGAAAAAACCCAGGTGTAATCCTAGGCCGATTGTTCCTACACAAATATTTGTTCCTCAACAAATATTTAAGTACTCCTTTATTATACAGTGGTTGCCAAATGAGAAACGCAGGTCCAAAACAGCCAAGAGAAATAGGAATAGTACCTTCACATGCACATCATGATGCACAGGGCCCCTGTCACATAGGATGAAACCATGCACGGTTAAGAATGGACTTTCTCTTCCCTCCCTTGCCTGTCACAGAATTCAGTCTGATGGGGAAGCTGTCTATTAGGATAACGGATGATTTCTCATGTGTATTAATGAAAGCTCTGTATTGCAGACTGGGTAGCTGGTAGAAATGTTGCGAGCATTTATGAGCGTAAGATTTACATCATTATAACCCTAATGTGCTCCTGCAGAGTAACAACACAGCCTATCTAATATACAATGATGGAGTCCCTACATCTGTGAATTACAGCAGAAAGTATGGACACACGAAAGGTATGACAAAGGCTCTTGGTTTGTCTTTTCTACTGGAAATCAACATTCTCTTAAATATTCTATCTTGAATATTCTTTTTTTTTTTCCACACTGAAAAGATAGCTTTCCTTTTTAATGGTTTATTCTGAGCTATCAAAATTCTTGATTTCTATATCACAGGTTATAATTATATAATTTCACTTGGAAATCTCCTTTTCACAAATTCCACTTTATTTCTTAACATAAAAACATATGCTCTATAGCAGAAATCCCAGAATTCTACTGGGAATACCAGCCAATCTATATAGTGTTTGTGTGTATGCACGCGCGCGCGTGTGTGTATGTGTGTGTGTGTGTACACATTTCAGTTAAGTTCATTGAAGTATAATTTCCATAGAGTAAAATTCACTCTTTTTAGTGTATAGTTCCTTTTGAAGTAAACGTTTTTGAAAAGTACTTTTAATAAAAAAAAAAAAAAAAGGAAAGTACTTTTAAATATATTTTTTATATTTTGGTAATTTTTGTTATATATAGTTAATATATTTTAAGAATTTTATTATAGTAATTTTTGGCATTTTTCTATAAACTATGTGTATGTATACTTAAAAATTCAAAATGCCAGTAAGCAAAAAAAAAAAAAAAATCTGTAATTTTAATACCCATTAGATAATCGCATTAATCCTTTCTACTCACTTTTCCTATAATATGTATTTTAAAACATTTTTATGAAACTATTGTAATGATTATCTTCTACTGTTTTTCAACTTCATAGATCATGAATACTTTCCCATGGCAACAAATATTTTTCAGAAGACCCCAAAGTCGGGGCGCCTGGGTGGCTCAGTCGGTTAAGCATCCGACTTCGGCTCAGGTCACGATCTCACAGTTCGTGAGTTCCAGCCCCACATCAGGCTCCTCACTGACAGGAGGAGTTCCTCTTTCTCTCTCTCAGAATAAATAAATAAACTTAAAAAAAAAAAAAAAATACGATCCCAAACTCAAATGGCTTCAGAAGCAGGCAAGTGGATGTCAGCAAGCCAGGTGGACTAAACTAGCAGGGAACTGAAGAACCGGAGGGTGCATGCTTGGTGAAAAGGTACAGGTAGTGTTCAGGTTGCTTTGGAGGGATGCGATTTTTCAGGAGATGTTGAAAATTAGCATTTGTGGAAAACCTCCCCAATTTTTAAATGTTGGCAATGAACACAAAATTGTAGAAATATTCTCTGAGAATAATAATATGTATCTGCAGGATAGATTTGGCCAGTAAGCTGCCACTTTTGCCACCTCCAATTAAGAACGTAATTTGTAATGGTTGTCAAATATCATGAGTAATGAAAGCTTTTTATTTAGCCAAGTTGCCCTCCTGATGGTCCTATTTGCTTGGAACACAGCAATTTTGGTAATACACCACATTCTCCAAACTCTCGTCTAACAACCGCCAACCACCATTCTCCCCCCGCCCTGTTCATTGCTAAAAGGGCTTGGGAAAAAGACCACAAAGGGAACGGGACCCCATGTCAAGTGCAGGAGTTCTCTTTGGCAACAGGTGCCCTGACATCCGGTGGCACTGGTACCAGGAGGTTAGGATTTCAGGCCAACAGTACATTCATCTGAGCAGAAGAGGGCCCCTGAAGGTCATCCAGCTCTGTTTGGCAACAGAACATTGGACGTTTTCCACCTGGACACAGGGAATGAGAGACCAATAGCGTGCTTTCTTCAAGTGTGTTTTTTGCAAAAGAAATAACTGGCAAGCATGTGGTTTCCACTCTAACAATAAGGTAAACATGAATAATTTCATATTTGCATGGTCATATGCAAACTGGAAAGTCTAGTCAGTGTACCAGAACTATCCCGATTTATTTATAAACACAGAAATAGTCACTGATGCCTGTTGGGTAGGATTCATTTTGCCATGTCACAAAATGAAAATCTTTCTGTTTCCTTCCTTTCCGTTTTCATGTCATTTTGCTCTAGAAATTTTCACTAAACACAATTAACTGGGTCATTTTGGCATGGCTTCTCTTTCGTTCTCTCTGTCTCTGTTTTTGGCCTTGTGGAGTTGATTACTCTTCTACACATAAGTGACCACAATGAACTATCGCAAGTACATTTCTTCATTTGATACTTTCTCTTTCAATTCTTTTTCAGCTGGCTTTTGAAAACAGCTTAGCTGCTTAGCGGTAAAGATAACTCATTATGTGAAGCTTACCAGGTGACTGTGTAGTTTAACAAGGTCAAATTCCAATTCAGCAAATTTGCATTCCGCCAAAACAAATTCTCCTTGTGGTTTCAACACGAAATTCCTCTTAACTCTTCACAGGGTGGCTGTCCTGGCTCTCTTTTGTGGTGGCTTATTATCAGTAATGGGGCAATGTAATGTGTGCCCAAGTTAGTTTTGAAATCTTTGAAAAGCAAGCATGATCTTTGTGATTATTAACAGAGTAAAATATTAGCCTGAAGTACAAATGAGCTTAAATGTTACAGCTTTGAACCCTATCTTTAAAAGGAGCTTTGGGGCGCCTGGGTGGCGCAGTCGGTTAAGCGTCCGACTTCAGCCAGGTCACGATCTCAGGGTCCCTGAGTTCGAGCCCCGCGTCGGGCTCTGGGCTGATGGCTCGGAGCCTGGAGCCTGCTTCCAATTCTGTGTCTCCCTCTCTCTCTGCCCCTCCCCCGTTCATGCTCTGTCTCTCTCTGTCCCAAAAATAAAATAAGAAACTTTGAAAAAAAAATTTAAAAAAATAAAAGGAGCTTTGTTTTTCTAATTTACCTATATTAATTGTATCTTTGGTAGGTTTACTGCTGTGGAACCGAGTGCAGGGATTTTGGCTAATTCATTCTATTCCCAGATTTCCTCCAGCTCCTGAAGAAGGCTATGATTATCCACCCACAGGGAGGAGACATGGACAATCTGGCATCTGCATAACTTTTAAGTACAACCAGTATGAAGCAATAGGTAACATTAGAGTATGTTAAAAAAAAAAGAGAGAGAGAGATAGCAGTGTTAAAGAAGGGATTTGGAAATGTATGAATAAATTTATTACTTCATCCGTTTCTCTATTCATTAACACTCTGTTACCTAGATTCTATTAGATTCTAACATGGGCGTTGCCATGGTGAGACCTTGAGCAGATTCACTTACTAGACCTTTGTTTCCTGATCCGCCAAAGAAGTCTTTGAAATTGATCAGGGGTGGTATTTTCAAATGTCTAGCGTGGCCTGGCAGGTAACAAAAATGGGTGAAACAGGCAAGCAACGCTGCATGGGCAGTGGGGACAGAGACAAACAGGGATGTTGACTCTCCCCTCAAAAGCCTCAGCTCTGCGATGTGGCTCTGCAGAAAAGCAGACCTAATGGTTACAGATCTCCATACTTTTCAAGAGAAACTAGGAATCTAGGGTGGGAGGATGTGAGAGAGTTGGGAAGAGAATATGATCTCAATCTTATTTTAAAAAAATAATTGTGGGGGCACCTGGGTGGCTCAGTCAGTTGAGCTTCTGACTCTTGATTTAGATCAAGAGTCTCTCGATTTGTGGGATCAAGCCCCACATCAGGCTCTGCCCTGACAGTGTGGAGCCTGCTTGGGATTCTCTCCCCGCTCCCCCCACCCCTCTCCCGCTCACACATGGGTGCATGTGCACTCTCTCTCTCTCTCTCTCTCAAAATATAATGAAGTAAATAAATGTGCTGACTACATGTTGCCTGTAGGCCACCAACCTGACAGCTCCAAGTCAGATGATCTTCCTTTAAGATCCCAAGCTGGAATGGCCAAAAATACTTGGATTTGGAAAACTATGGTGGGGGAGAAGGAGAAGTAGGAACACTATTTTATCAGTCACTTTTTACTGAGGAGGCTGCTAAATTGTGGTAAAGAGTGATTTACCTCTAGATATATGAGGTTTAGAATATGTTTTTCATCAAATTTTCATCTTATGGCAAGGATTACTGAGGCTCTCACCCAAGTTAAGTCCTAGTTTAACTAATTGAGTTCCTGTAATGTTTATAGAGCTGAATAGCATAGAGATTAGCTGTGCATGCTGATGAGTTGATTATTCTTTAAGCTGGATGATCAATACATGGGAGGGCTCTACTTTTGTATATGTATGTATGCAAGAAAAAAACATATGGTCTCCAATGCCAGACTGCCTAGATTTGAATATCAACTACAAGCTTTATAACCCTGCATCTGTGACAGAAATTCTCTATTAATTCATCTATATGAAGAGGATAATGACAAAAGAACTTACTTAATAATATAATTGCTATTAGGATTGAGTTAGTACACCCATATAAAACTTGTGGAATAACGCCTGGAAAGTAGGTAGCGCTCAATAAGGGTTAACTATTTTAACCAAAGTGATTTGAAGGCGATTGGCTTAAAAAAGAAATACTTTTGTTTTTGTTTTTGTGGTTTTTAATTCACACAAGATCTATAGTATCAACAAGTATTTCCATCTGTATCCTAATTCTCAATTTTTCTTTGTTCCTCCATTCAGATTCTCAGCTCTTGGTCTGTAACCCAAACATTTATAGCTGTTCCATCCCAGCCATCTTTCACCAGGAGCTCGTTCATATGCCCCAGCTGTGCTCCAGATCCAGCTCATCAGAGATCCCTGACCGGCACCTCACTGCACTTCAGTCAGCCCGGGGCCAAAAATTCCTCCATTTTGCAAAGTCTGGTTCTTTTCTTGACGGTATGAAAGACCATGATCAAACAATATATAACTCTGCTGTTGGACTCACTTTGGATTGTATAGCAGAACTGTTCTGATTATTTGGGGATGGAGAAGTAGAAGAGAAGGGAGGAAAAAGGAAGGAAAGGGAAAGGGGAAGTCAAATTAGTCCAAACGTTTGCCTGCTCTGCTTGAATAGCACAATTGCTGATCCAACCATGGAAATATCTCACAACCATCCAAGCCAGGAGTCCGTGAAAATTTGCAGTCCCCAGCCTCTGTTGGGCATAGGACCACAGTTGTCTCCTCCTTTTTTCCATTCCCTAAGCAGCTATTTTAAGACTCTTTTACTCTCAAGTCCTTTATATTATGCTGCCTCCTCATTCTCAGCCTCTCTTTTTCCTTCATAGAGAGAACAGAGATCACCAGAGAGAAACCACCTCAAGAACACACTCCACCCAAAAAAGTATGGGGGTTCCTCAAAAAATTAAAAATAGGAATATCATGTGATCCCATAATTCCATTACTGGGCCTTTTCCCAAAGAAACCAAAAACACTAATTCAGAAAGATATATGCAAACCTATGTTTATCGCAACATTATTTACAGAAGCTAAGATATGGAGGCAACCCAAGTGTTCATCAATAGATGAATGGATAAAGAAGATGTGGTGTGTATACACAATGGAATATTACTCAGCCATAAAAAGAATGAGACTTTACCGTTTGTGACAACATGGAAGGACCTAGGGGGTACTATGCTAAGGGAAATAAGTCAGAGGAAGATAAAACCATAGATTTCACTCATATATGGAATCTTAAAAACAAAACAAATGAACACACAAACGGAAGCAGAAACAGACCCGTAAATACACAGAACATACTGGTGGTTGCCAGAGGGGAGGGGATGGAGGGAATGGGCAAAATGGGCAAAAAGGAGTGGGCGGTACAGGCTTCCAGTTTGTGGAATGAGTAAGTCATGGGATGAAAGGTACAGCAGAGGGAACATAGTCAATGGTATCGTAATTGTGCTGTATGGTGACCAGATGGTGGCTCCACTTGTGGTCAGCATAGCATGACATACGGAGGTGTCGAATCACCATGTTCTGTACCTGAAACTAATGTAACATTGTGTGACAGTTATACTTGTATTTTTAAAAATGACTAAAAAGGGGCACCGGGGCGCCTCAGTTGGTTGAGCATCCAACTCTTGATTTCAGCTCAGGTCATGATCTCACGGATCCTATGAACCTTGTACCTATCGAGCTCTGCACTGATAGTGTAGAGCCTGCTTGGGATTCTCTCTCTCCCTCTCTTTTTGCCTCTCCCCCGCTCGCTCTAGTACTCTCTCTCTCTCTCTCTCTCAAAATAAATAAACATCTTTTAAACATGACTGGGGCGCCTGGGTGGCTCAGTCGGTTAAGCCTCCAACTCTTGGTTTTGGCTCAAGTCATAATCTCACAGTTTGTGAGTTCAAGCCCCGCATTGGGTTCCATGCTGACAGTGTAGAACCTGCTTGGAATTCTCTCTCTCCTTCTCTCTCTCTGCCCTTCCCCTGATCCCTCTCTCTCTCTCTCTCTCTCTCAAAACATAAATTTAAAAACATTTTTTTCAGTGACTAAAAAGACCACACACACACACACACACACACACACACACACACATACACACACACACCCTCAACAATCTTATCTGTTTTTATTCCTTTTCACGAGTTTCCCTTTATCCCAACAGAAGCAGTGCACCTCTTGTGCCTTGGAACCTATCCCAGTCTCAGAATACTTTGATTCAAACACTAGATCTCTTCTCCCTCTTCTACTTGAATTTTCCCACTCTATAAGCTCGGTCCCCTTAGCACACAAATATTCCTAAAAATCTTCCCTCAATTCTAGCTCCCCTATATCTCTGTTTTTTTCTTTTCTTCCAAATTTCTTTCTAAAAGTCTCTTCAGGGGGCACCTGGCTGGCTCAGTGGGTTAAGCATCCGAGTTCAGCTCAGGTCATGATCTTGTGGTTCACGGGTTTGAGCCCTGAGTCAAGCTCTGTGCTGAAGGCTCAGAGCCTGGAACCTGCTTCAGATTTCATGTCTCCCTCTCTCTCTGCCCCTCCCCCACTCATGCTCTGTCTCTCTTTCTCTCTCTTTCTCTCTCAAAAATAAATAAACATTAAAAAATAATTTTAAAAGACTCTTCATGGGCTTTCACTTGCTCAATGCTCCTTCACTGTAGTCTTTGCATCTCTGTCTGTAGACACTCCAATCTCTCCCCAGTCACCAGTGACCCTCTTAGTTGACCTCAATGTCTTCCCTCCTTTCTTGCTACCTTCCTTCCTTTTATACTAGATAAAATTTACTGAATGCTTACCACTTGCCAAGCCCTGTATTAGGCACTAGAGATCCAAAAATCAACAGGACAGAAATAGCCTCTGCAGAATTTGGCACTGTTAAAACCCTTTCCTTCCTGAAACACTCTCCCTTCCTGATTTTTGGGAGTGTGCAGTCTCTTGGTCTTCTTCCCACTTCTCTTAAGTCTCTTTAACTAGGTCCTCCTCCTCTGCCTACTCCTTAGGTGACTGGGTTGCCACGTGGTCTTCCACTCTTCCTTATCTCATTCTATATACTCATTCTATGCAACTCCAATAAGCTTTCAGGCGATTCTTAAGACCTCTGGACTGACAGAGCCATCAGTATTCAATAGTGGGTGGGACATTGCTACCTGGGGGTGGTATAGCCATGCCAAATTCAACGTGCCAAACTCATCATTATTGCCCACAAATCTATTCTTTTTCTTATATTCTGCAGAGTCAACTAAGGACTCTAGATCCCTCCTTTTTCTTTACTGCTCTAGCAAGTCATCAAATTCAATCAGTTCTAGGTCCTTTAGTAACACTCACATTTATCTTTTCCTCTCCAAGCTTTATGCCACTGCCTTAGTCCATGCCTGTGTTTATTGTCACAATTATTGTGACAACCCTGTGTTTTCCCTATCTCCAATCTAATACACCTTTCTCAATTCATCCTGCACGTTGCCTCCCAACTGATATTTATGATCAAAAATCAGTTTCTATTATCAGTTTTCCACTAACATTTCTCTAAAAATTCTCCCATTGAGGGGCGCTTGGGTGGTTCAGTCTGTTGAGCATCTGACTTCGGCTCAGGTCATGATCTCATGATTCATGGGTTGGAGCCCCACATTGGTCTGTGTACTGATGGCTCGGAGCCTGGAGCCTGCTTCAGATTCTGTGTCTCCCTCTCTCTCTGCCGCTCCTCTGCTCACCCTCTGTCTCTCTCTCAAAAATAAACATTAATTTTTTTTTAATTTTCCCCTTGATTTCAGGAAAATCCAAACATTTTGGCATGATGTGCAAAGAGCCCTTGAAGCTGGCCCCTGGTTACTTCTTTAGCTTCATTCTGTCTAAAGATCTTTTCAAGACAAAAGCATATATTGCTCTCTTGTTTGTGTGGAACAGAAAACATTTTTAAACGCCAATATCACCTTAGTGATAAGAACTTTTATTTGCATAACACTTTAGCACTAACAAAATGTTCTCCCATCCACTATCTCAATTATGTTGTTATTATTGTGCTCATGACATCCATATATCAGGGGTGAATGATGATTTCCATTGCTGAGGATATTTTCAGGGACTTATCTAAGTATAAATACTAACCTCACTATCTTTCTCCCTGTAAACCCTAGACATCTTTGCAGCCTGGATGGCTCAACGGTTGAAGACGCATTTGCTAACAGAAACCTGGCAGCGAAAGAGACAAGAGCTTCCTTCAAACTGCTCCCTTCCTTACCATGTCTACAATGTCAAAGCAATTAAGATATCTGGACACTCTTATTTCAGTTCTTACCAGGATCATGCCAAATGGTGTGTTTCCCAAAAGAGGACCAAAAATCGCTGGACCTGCATTGGAGACCTAAATCGGAGCCCATACCAAGCCTTCAGAAATGGAGGATTCATTTGTACCCAGAATCAGCATATTTACCATGCATTTCAAGGATTGGTTTTGTATTATGAGAACTGTAACTAAACTTGGTGAAAGGACATATGTACCATTATTTTCAGCACTGACAATGGGTCTTCTTCCATTAGATCCATTCTTTATATACTAAAAGCCTGTGAGTATACTTATAGTCACAAATCATCAAATAAAATGCTTTTCTACCGTGGTCGCCATTTTATCTTCCATTTAGTGAAAATTTATCTACTTTGCAATTATATGCCATAAGCATAAATCATTATACATAGCCAAGTGAGAATTGAAGAAATGGAAGAAAAAAATCTTCTTGACTGTTCATGGATTGACTGAACATCTCCTGGATTAACTTCATCTCCCTCACAAAGACTTCTCTGACTCTTCTACTCATCCCTTGTTGAAGAAAAAAATCTCTCTCTGTACCTCATGCTACTCAGTCATATTCCTCTTAGAGCTCTTTCACTGGTTTATGGTTAAGTCTTATTTATTATTCTTGTAGTTGCTCCTTACTAATCATATGATCTTAGGATATTCACTTGAACTCTCTAAGCCTTGGTTTTTTTCATCTATGAAACAATGTGTAGATATGTTTAAGCACCTAGCACAAAGCCTGGTGGGGTTGACACTTAAAAATACTGGTGGAATTTGAATATGAATCTCCCTCCCAAGTTAGAAAAGACAAGAGGAAGTTTAGAAATGAGTAATATTTTTCAAAAAAAAATTGTTAAGTCAGATTAGGAGAAGTAAAACAACCCACCAAATTGGGGTCAATAAAGAAGCCATAATCAAATCTAACAATCTTAATTCTGTGTGTTTCATTTTGAGAGTTCTTATCCCTAAATATGACTATTATATAAATAAACAGCAATAAACTCGTATTAAGAACTAACTGCTTAAGAAAATTTGAAATATAGTTCTCAATTTCAAGAAAATTGCAATTTAACAAAAGAAATCACAATAATTAAAGCCAACACTTATTAAGCATTTACTATGTAGTAAACAGTCAACCCACATCTTCTTATTTGATCTTCATAACAATGCTACATAGTAGGAATCATTATCCCCATTTTACTGACAAGGAAACTGAGGTCTACAAAGCTTCAGTAACTTACCCAACATTATAGAAGGTCTATCTGACCTCTAAGGCTATGCTCTTTACTTATATTCCAAGAGACAATAAATGAAAATGATGCAATATAGGATAATATATATATGATGTCTTAATACCACCAAAATTCATGGGACATGATGGCACTAGTTCAATGAAAAGCAGAAAAAAAGCTAAGTTTGTCTTCCCGTCGGAAGCAAAGATAAGCTAAAGAAAGGCCTGTTGAATACTAGCTGGCTAAATTACATGCTTGAATGTATGAAGAGATTTGAAAAATATGTTTTATTCTCACATAAAGTATCTGAGTATAAATAATTGCAATAAAATAGGATTAAAAGAGAAACTAAACATATAAGATCCTGGGGTGCCTGGGTGGCTCCATCAGTTGAGCATCCGACTCTTGATCTCAGCTCAGGTCTTGATCTCAGGGTTGTGAGTTCAAGCCCCACTTTGGGCTCTGCTCTGGGCAGGAAGCCTACTTAAAACAAACAAACAAACAAAAAGTACAAGATCCTGACTTTAATGGTGAAAAGGGTCATATCTTAATCCAACAGCACAGATAGGAATTAATGAAAATGAAAAAAAGAAAGCAAAGATCAATTGAATAAGAAATTCTATTGGACTGAAAATAAAGGTAAATCCAGTCCTTCTAGAAAAGTGGTTTTATCTCAAGCTCAAAAGAAGAATCTAAAGAAGAGGAGAATCAAAATCAGAATCTGTACAATAAAGAGTATAAGAATGTGACAGAGAGAAAACAAAGAAGTTGCTGGCCCACTGGCAATGCACACTAATGATGTGCTTCCCACTGAAGCGGAGCAGAGAAGTGACTAGACCTTCCTTGAGGAAGGAAAAAATGCTGGAAAGGAATTGAACAGCCTCAGTAGTTCAAGAATATCAAATACTGACCTTGGGAGGAAAGAATGTGTCTTGCTTGGTGTTGGTAGTTCCTCTAGTCATTTCTTCTCCTCTTTGGGAGATAAAATAGTGTATTTAACCACAAACTAACCAAAAATTGGTTTAGCTTAATGAGACTCTTAGTAAATGTCCAAATATTTGAAACTGTGTCAGTACTCTTTCTTATTCTTTCCCATCAAATCCTTCCTATGGCTTCCTGGGAAAGTACATTTACCACGCCGTGCTACAATTGTGTGTAGCATGATTGTGATGTGCTAGAAGCAGCTACAACAGACTAAAGAAACTAGTATCACTATCTTTCTCAAGCATATGCCAAGGCTTGTTACCCAGTCATGCTGATTCCTATAGAGACACTGGGGAGTATCTTCAGAATTATAATGTCATTGGAAGGAAACTGAAACATTTGAGATTATAGGGGATGTTTTCATTGATTCCCTTTGGGAGGAAGAGGAGGATATGGGAGATAACGATGAATGAAATTTAAATTCTAAACCATGTTTTAAAATACTGGAATTAAAGACTCATGTCTAAGATGGGAGTGTACTTTACAAACAAGTGTTAGGTTGTGTTTGGCTGGAAACTACCTAATGTAATTCCAGAGAAAAGAAATTGAACACAGAAATAGACATATGGCAATAATTAGGGTGGAAGATGGCAATCCTGACATCGAAATTCTAAATAATGTCTGCTGTGCCTTCCCATCCTGCTTAGGTGTGAGCTTCTTAGAAAAGCTATTTTCCCCAGTCCATATCATGCAACCCTTTCCTCTCCAGCTCCAAGTGACTGGACTGAGTGAGCTTGTGACACAAAAGAAAATAAGCCTTATGGCATTCCAAGGCAATATGATTCAGAGAAGAGTTTGAAGTAGGGGTATCAAGACTGAGTGTTGGGGTATGAGCACTTGATGTGGGGGGTCATGTCCATTGGAGATCAGATCACCATTGTCTGCCTTGTGCTTGCCGAAGCAGAGAAGGGTGCAAATTCACCTCAAGATCAAAGGAGCACAGAATGATATCAATTCCAAATGTCCAGATGTCAGATGAGTTCCTTGTGGAGCCCAGCTCTTCTCCCAGTCCCATATTCTATGACATATGACTCTGTTCTCCCATTAACTAGCCCATTTTTAGTTTAAGTTGGCTTGAATACGTACCTACTTCTTGCAGGCAAACAATTCTCATCTAAGTTATATAGAAATAAGAATGACAGTTGTGAATGTAGTGTCAAATCATTTCAATTAAAATAATGACTGAGAAATGGGTCATTAAACAACTCTCAAAGTCCCGCAATCTCAGATGTTTTACACACTAACACAGAAGCTGGGTTACAAAGGAGGTACACTTGAGATTGTAGCACGACATGACAAATGTACATTCACAGGAAGAATTAGGAAGGATTTGGTAGGGAAGAATAAGAAAGAGTACTGATTATAGTTTCAAATATTTGGACATTTGCTAAGAGTCTCATTCAGCTAAAACAATTTTTGGCTAATTTTTGGCTAAATACACTATGTCATTTCCCAAAGAGGAGATGAAATGACCAGAGAAGTTTCAACTCAGAACCTAAGACTTGCAAGCAAGGAGGAGTTCACTGATGAAATGAAAGTAATGGTGCCCCAGGAGAAAAGTGTCCCCAGATGATCATCAGGGAAAGAAAAGTTGAATGTAGTTCAAGTTTAGGTAGTATGAGATTGAGGTACAGAAAATAATATGGTTCCATGGCAAAAGATTCTAAAAGGATATATAGCTCAAGAGATTGAGAAATCATCAAAAAGAAATTCTGACTATGTGATTTCTCCACGAGGAAGAAAGGGAGAGAACAATGTAATTACACAGCCTGCTTTCTACCAATCTCCTCTATAACAGGTACATCTAAAACATGGGAGAAAAAGCCCATTGAACAAGAAAAATTCTTTAAAGTGGCACCAATCTGTTCACTGAATTATGTGAAACTGTACTATGAAACTTATTGCAAAAAAAAAATGCTAAGGCTAACAAAAAAAAGTTTTGTACTTACATTTAATCACAATTTACATTGGAATTAACAGGAGTTTGTGAATGTCAAAAACAAAAACAAAAACCTTTGTCTCTTTTATTTCTGTCTTTTTGGTAAAGATGCTTAGTTTGGTATTAAAACTAAAAAGGTAGAAAAAAAAAAGTGCTCAGGGAGAACTAAATCAAGACCTCTGCAAAGCAATCTTAAGAGAGCATACAGCTCCCTACAATGAGTTCATGTTTCCAAGCTCAACAAATCACAGTGAAAATGACTGAAAGACCAGAGAACATTAAGTAAACACAGAAGACAGACAAATGTCACTTTAATATACAAAATCAGATGGAACATGTGTTCTTAAACATAATCCCCGGAATGTTTCCGTGTGCCTCTTTAAAGGGCCAAATTTTAAGCACTTACAAAGCCATCAACTAGACAATCTGCAGGTGTGAGCACGCACTAGGTTCTCTGTGGGTCATTTCCCTTTTCTACAAAAGTTCTAAGACCAGTGGATAATAAGATTGCAACAGGTATGATATACTTGAGCAGCAACAAAACAAAGGTCGCTCTTGATATCCTTATGGTCAAGATGATAGCATTGGGTGAATGTGAATACAGTCCATTGAACTTATGCATTATTCAAAGGGTGGTAATAGTGGATTTGTGTCAGTGTGAAAGGAGGTTCATGGTGTTATACCCAAGCACTTTTCCCAATTTATTCCATCAAACATACTCTGTATTAGATCCTGTGATGAGCAAAAGGAACAATGAAGAAGACAGTCTCTGCCCTTATAAATATTATACTTAAGTCTCTCCTTAGCCTTGCTCCGTAAACATTTTTAGATGAATCTGGTGAGTATTCAGAAAATACATTTATTAAATTGGTACATGACCAGCAGGTAAGAGGAATAGCAGATCCAGCAGATAAAATTGCCTCCCAAGGGGACTTGAAAGGCTGGTGTAATGGGTTAAACCAAGTAATACTAAACACAATAAAGATAAATATAAGACTCTTCCCTTGAATAATAATAATAAAAAAAAAAGGGGGGGGGCACCTGGGTGGCACAGTCGGTTAAGTGTCCGATGTTGGCTCAGGTCATGATCTCACAATCTGTGAGTTTGAGCCCCACATTGGGCTCTGTGCTTACAGCGCAGAGCCTGGAGCCTGCTTCAGATTCTGTCTCTCTCTCTCTCTGCCCCTCCTCTGCTCACGCTCTGTCTCGCTCTCTCTCAAAAATAAATAAATATTAAAACAAATTTAAAAAAAAAAAAAAAAACCCTGCACGATGGCCATCACAGAGGTATAGGTTGAGGGAGGTACAGTTTAGTAGCAGATGATATAGAAAACGATCCAGGGGTTTTGGCCAAAAAGTCATTATAACTGGCTGCAGAGAGAAAAAGAAGCTAATAAAATCTTGAGATGTGTGAGTAGAACATGTATTAGAAAGGATAAGGAAATAGACAGCCTCTATCATGTGTTGGTGACCTAGATAATCACTATTATAAGGAATACAGAGTGGAGGATGAGTAGAAGACATTGGCCAGAATAGTATAGTTCCCGAGACAGCAGAAAGAACGGTGGAAGGAAATGGGAATGTCTATCCCTAAAAGGACTCACTGGGGACAGGATAGATTTCTTCAAATATATATTCTGTGGAGGATAGCCTACATTTGTTCCCTATGACATTTAGAGGCAGAGTCAGGACAAAGGAATAGAAAACAGAGTAAGCCATATTCAGCTCAAATTAAATACAAGCTGTGTTATCCAAACCTCTTGCTTTGACCCATGAGCTCTACAGCATATACCCCAGGTTCACTCTCCAGCTAGTCTCCCACCTTTCCCCCACCCACTCACTGCACTTCACCTACTGCCATTCTTCCTCTTCCTCAAACTCTCCAAACTCACCCCATTCCTCAAGGCATGCCTTTACTGTTCCTGCTGTCTGAAAAACTTTTCTCCCATATGTGCACATGGCTGCCTTTTTCTCATCAGTGAGGCCATCAGCATTGAAGTAATTTCTTAGAAGAGGCCTCTTCTGGCCACCCTAAGTTAGCATCTCTAATGCAACACCCTTTATTTTATTTTGGCACTTGTCACTATATGATATGATCTTCACGAGGGAAAGTGGAGTTTTACATCCTGTTCACTGTCGAATTCCCAGTCTTTTTTGCCCTGTCTGGAGCACTGGGTGTGCAGTAAATATGAGTTGAATGAATGAATATAAAGACGGCAAGATCTGCCTAGACATGCGTTTGAGTGCAGAGCAAAAGTTTACTGGGAAGGCTGTGATAGAGGGAATCACACATAGATTGAGAGGTAGAACTGGATGATCTTAAAGTCCTTTTCAATGCTGAAATTCTATAATTAAGCACTAAGTCAAGGGATGCATTATAATTTCCCTAACAGTTCAGAGAAGGGTAATTAATGAAGATTAGAAGAGTCAAGAAGGATTCATTGAAAAGGTGGAAATTAAGGGCTCTTCAAGGACAGGTGGAATTTCAACAGCTGGAATTGGAAAGAAAGATGTTCTAGGAGAAAGGAATTGTATGAGCAAAGTCTCAGAGGCAGACCTGAGGAGAGAACCACGAGGAGTTAGGCTCAACTCAAGAAAATGATCTGCTTTGGGAACTTGAGAAAAAATGAAGTTAGTCTCTGATAAGATCTGAGCCTTGAAACTGACTTAGACTAAATGATGTCCCTTCCATTCTAAAACAGTTTATTTCTATTCTATTCCATTTTAGGAGGATCTGACAATAATCCTGATGTGAGAGACGAGGTCCTGACCTAAGATGGTAACAAGTGAAACAGGAAAAGATCAACGTGAGAAACATTAAAAAAGAAAGAAAAGAACAATCTACCAGGAATTCGTTTCTAAATTAGTAGGTACTCAACAAATATTTGCTTCTGTACCATGAAAAGATCCCATCACTGAACACTGGCAAGATAAATACAAGCCTTTGTGTAATGATGATCATGGATTCACACAGTCTCTCACCGAGATTCCTTTGTCACCACTATCCTGCAGGTGGCCAGCTGATCGTGGTCAGGTGCAAAAGATGTCTTCTATTACAAAAGGGCCTATATGGCTATGACCTTATTAGAATCACGCTCCATCTAGACCAGTTGTTAAACCTTCTGTGACCAGGCCTATATGAGACAGCACCATAAAGGGATTAAAATGATTTCTTATCCATCTTGCCAGCACTTAGACATACAAACGAATGCCATTCTTTCCAATTAATCACTTTAAAAGCCCATCCCTTAGTATCATTCTTCCCACCCTTCCTGACGTTTCTCTTTACAAAAGTCTTTCAGAAGCCACACACCAGCCAAACAATTAAAATGTCTCATCAGTCTCTGTTGAATCTCCTTTGAAGCATCAATACAGTTCCCTGCTTTAGGCAGTGATGGTCCGAGATCAAGATCCCTGCTGGCCTAACCCCTTTTCATGCCCTTTTCCTTGTTAACTGGTCTCCCTTTCTTCTCTTTGCACTTGACTCATTTATTTCTAACATTGCTTGATTTTTGTTGTTTTTCCTCATTTCTTCTGAAGCTTTTTGAAAGAAATATTAAATATGTTAGCGTTGTTGAATGAATTCAGGATGCTACCCCTTCAGAGCCCAGTTAAATTTGGGAAGTAGCATAGTACGGTATAACAGCTCGGAAATCACATAGCCCTGGTTTGAAACCTGACTCTGTCGATCTTGAGCAATTACCAGCAGTGTGACCTTGAACAAATTATTTAACCTCTCTAAGCCACTTTCTAAACTGGAGAACAAGAATGTTGATAATAGGAATGAGATAATCTATGTAAAACACTTAGTGCCTAGCACATACAAAATTTCCCCATTTTCCATTTTAAACTATCAGAACAACAAATATTAACTATATGAATTAATCTTATTACTCCAGAGGTTGAGGGAAAAGCAAAAGCTCTGCCTGTAGTGCATTCAAACCACAACTTGGTTCCACGAAGAAATCGGTTTAACAGGTTGGTGTCAATGGAGTAAAGGAATACAGAATGCCATTTATTTGAATTGCTCCCTTTCTCCATGGTGATAGTGTTTTTTCAATAACAAATAGGCAAATAAAAGCCAGTCATTTTTTACTTTATCTCACGCTTAAGGAAATCAGGAGGAAATGAATGCAATATTCTCAGGGAAGGGGAAGTACAGGCATAAACCCTACCAATGTGCATGAAAATTCTTCGCAAATGCTTTCAGTACAACATTAACAAGCAGACGAAAGGGTGCTGCTGCCATTATTTGCAGAGTAAACAGGCATGAGGCCCTTCAGGGGAGCAGGGCTTTGGAGGCTTAAATTCCAGTTCCGCCACTTTCCAAGCAGCCTCGGGGGATCTACTGAAACCCTCAAAGCCTTGATTTCCTCATCTGTGAGATGGAGAAAATTAAGAAGAGTAGTAATATATGTGACATTGTTACACAAGGAAAGCAGGCAGTTGACATTGTCTCCCTACTCCCTTAGGGCAATGTTAACTAAATAAAACTGGGTGCTCTGCTCAGGGTTTCTAGGCTGCATCATCTGAAGCGTACGTGGTACTTTGGTACAAAGGAAGACTTTGTATCTGGATATTAGGCAGGCAGGTGTTCAATAAATATTTGATCATTTGTTTTGGCTTTAATGGAAGTGCCTTGTGTACCCCATAGCTAGTCTAGGATCTTTTTTATAGCATTTGTAGGCAGGGAAGTCACCAGCTTCCCAGGTCTGCACCATATTCCCCTAATCCCAAGATCCTGTCTAGTTCATTCACTACTGTCATTTTCCCATAGTCTCAAAATGTTTGCCGTGGTTCGGCAGGAGAGACATTCAGGAACGCAATCTCTTTTCTACGTTTGGACTGTGTGAAGCTTCCACTATGTTTAATTATCACTCTATGACTGGAAGGTATTTCAAACAGAATTGAAGGAGAAGGAGTAATGTAAATGATTGTCCTAAACATTCAGTCGGTATGAATGTCGCATATGTACCACCTTCTGAAAAAGGGGGCTGTCTCACTTTTTTCCATTTGGAGTGAGAAGATTGTTGTAACCTCTAGAGGCTACTGATGCACGAGGGGGAGGGGTAAGCTGCTGATTTGGGGGAAATGGGTTGTTCTGAGCAACGCTGGGTCAGCTAAATGACTAGGGTGTGTGTAGGTGGGTGGATGAGGGAAATCCTTTAGAGCTCAGGGAGCAAAACAGGCAATGGAAATCCCATACTTTGATGCATATGTTATGGGGGAGAAATACAGCCATCAATTTTGAAATGACTTCGCCTTATAGATAATTTTTTTTTGGCATTTCTTTCCTATTTTCAATCAGAGTTTTAATTTTTTTTTCTTTTTTTAACTTTTTTGTTTCAAATTTTTATTTAAATTCTAATTAGTTGACACATAGTGTAATTTTGGTTTCCGGAGTAGAATTTAGTGATTCAGTTTTAAATATTTTTACTTTTAAAATACATTTTTGCAGCACATACTAATACAGTTGAAGCTTTGTGTTGCCCTCTGACCACATTCCTCATCCTCCGCAGAGGTAACCACTATCCTGAATATTGGTTAATCTCGTGTTTGTTTTTCTTTGTTTTTACCATATGTATATACTCTTAAACCATATAGTGATTTGTTTTATGTGGTTTTGAACTTTGTTTCTTCTGTTTGGGGTTCATTGAGCATCTTCAAACGTTTACAGTCTTAATTAAATTTGGGAATTAAAAAGAATAGAAAATAAAATAAGTTTTTTCTTTATTAAAAAAAAGATATATGTTCACTGAAGCACATTCCAATACACAGATAAGCAAAAGGAAGAAAGTACAAAGCGCTGCAAAAGAGCAGTTGGGGGAGGTGGTATTGACTAGAAGGGGCGTGAAGAAACTTCCAGGGGGAGATACAAATGTTTTGTCTTGATTGGGCTGGTGATTACAAATGTGTATACATTGTCAAAATTCAAGCTGTATGCTTAAAATGAGTGTATTTTGTGTGAGTGTATATAAAGTATTCCTTATAGAGCCAGTCAATATTTTTTGAAGTACTTCTGTCCTCACCCATACAAAACTACGATTAATACCCTTACATACATTTTTTAAAGGATTTTCTTTGTGTCTATGTATACACATATCTATGTATATCTATATGTATCCATATATCTATATATTTGTTTGTTTACACAAAACATGGTATCATTTTTTTTAACAAATGTAAGTGGTTCTTATGAATTTTAATTTTTCACTCTCCTACTTGGAAGTAGATTTGACCACCATAACCAACTGCCCTCATAAAGCTTTATTACGTAACACCCAAGGGAAGAAATTGCTTTGCGGAGAGAGAAACAGGAAACTATTTTCACTTTTTACAGGCTCCAGGATCTCATTATTGACGATTTAACAATCACTGCACGCATTGGCTAGCAACACTTGCCATTGATAATTTAATGACAACTGACTGCCGAGTAACCCACTGGCAGTTGCTACCAATAGCCTTGATTGCATCATAGGTGCCTCCGTAAGTGTGATTCCACTTACATGTTTGTGCCTGATGTGCAACTATACAAGCCTCTGCATCTAGAGTTTTACTAGATATTTTAAAGGAGATGACAACAGAAAAATCTAACCACTTCCTCCAGAGGCAAAGGAATCCTATTCCAAAGGTAATTGAAAGACAGGGAAAACTTTATCTCTACCCTCCCAGAGTCCTCAGCTGGGTCTAAGAATTAAACTGACATAAAACACATTAACAGGAGAAAATCACACACATTTTATTTAGTATGTTTTATGTGACATGGGAGTCCTCGTAAGGAAACAAAGACCCAAAAAAGTGGCAAAACCTAAATGCTTTTACACTAGGTTGATCATTAGAGACAATTGTGGAAGAGTTACTAAGAAACTATGGGAAGGTTAAAGGAAGGAAATAATCATTTTAACAATCTGTACAGAATTCTCTCAGCTTCGACTACCCAATTCTGGTGATAAGAATGTTTCTTTCCTCCTGTTCCCGGGAAAACATCTTTCACATGGGAGTTTCATCTGCTCTTAGGAAGAAAAGGGAAGGTCAGAAGCATCCTTCCTGCACTTGTTTTTCAAGTGCCTTTAGATCGAAATAATCCTCTGCCAAAATGGCATATTTCGGAGTGAGTTGTGGTTTCCTTCATAATTCTGAAACCCTGAATGCCAGCTCCTTCTTGTCTATGGGAGTCCTCAGGAGCAAGGAAGGAGCCAGAGAAAGGAGAGTCAAACCATCCCTGCAGTTAATATGGATGTCAGCGTACGGACCCAATTGCAAGGGAAGCGGCAGCAATGAGCACCTGCCTCTACCTCCGTGCGCATGTGCGCGCATGTGCGCGCAGGTAGGCTGCTCCGCCAAAGGAAGAGGAGGGTTAGACAAAGCTTCTGACTCCAGGGTAATCTGTCAGGGGTTAACGGGTTCCTAGAGAGCTGGAAAAGAAGCTGTAAAAATCTAGCCACTTCTACCAGGGACCAAATAATTTGGCCCCGTTGACAGGAAAACAAAAACAGAAATAAAACACCAGTCCTTTCGTGACTCATTTACAGCAGTGCCCAGTCGCTCAGGACCATATGCGGATGAGGGTTTCATGAGAGCCTCCTGATGACTCAGGTCTATCTCTCCACCTCCAGGAGGAAGACGAGTGCCTGGTGACCAACGGGAGGCCGATCCAAGCTGCGGGGCTTGCCAGGTGTGTCCCTATATCCAAGAAGTCAGACTTGCGGCTTCCTCAGCTCCCACCTGAAGCCTGCGTGGGGGCCCCGAGACGGGAAGGCCCAGATCCTTGGGGCCAGGGGTCCGCGGGAAGGCACCTGAGAAGCCACACAAGTTGTCCTGACTCTGTGTCTGTGCTTTGGGGTTGGGGGGTGGGAGCTGTTCTCAGGCCCTCAGCCAGCAGGCGTGTACAGAGTGAGGGCAACACATGAGAAGCAGGGAGTCAGGACGCACTGACAACAGCAGAGAAGTGACAAATGACAGGGTGGGAAGACAGAACATCTCTAGATTTACAGCTGTCTGAAACCACTTAGTATTGGGCTAACAGCCCTGAGGACCTCAGATGTTCCTGAGGGCATGGCAGCATTATAGCATTGGGCAATGACTGATGTTCAAAGTGAATCATCAAGAAAAGGTCAAATTATGTTCAGAACATTTTGTTTAAGAAGGCAAAGTAAAGCATTTTGGAAAAATCAGTTTTCAAAATAAAATGTTTAAGTCACCATGTAAGTTTGGGTTGTGCTATGTGGCTATTCATAGTACTTCCACTTAAAATATTAGTTATATTCTATGTTACCATATTAAAAATCCCACGTGGAGAGAGTTGATTTTTATCTTATATAGGCTTACTGATATGCAAATATATATACACATATATACCTATTTCTTTTTTATTTTTTTATTTTGAGGTAGAGAGAGGGAACCAGGAGGGAAGGGGCAGAGAGAGGAAGGAGAGAGGATCCAAAGTGGGCTCTGTGCTGACAGCAGTGAGCCCAATGCAGGTTCTGTGAGATCAGAACCTGAGCTGAAGTCAGATTTTTGACCTATTGAGCCACCCAGGTGCTGCTATACCTATTTTTAAATATAATCCCATATCTTCCTACCTCCTTTAGAACCTGATGCCATTATTTATCTCCTCCCACGTTATCTGTCAGCCACGTGCTCGCGACTAGATCTTTCTCCTCAGCATATAAGCATGTTTAGCTCTCTCCCACTTTGAAAACAAAACAAACAAACCTGCCTAGGCCCTACATCACCCCACGCTCTTCCAGAATTGACCTATGCCTTGCCTTTCCTTCATAATCAAACTTTTAGGAATGGGCTGAATCTCATGGCCACTTGTCCAAGGAATCTTCTCTTACTAATTTCCAGTGCACTCTACTTAAAGTTTTAATCTTATCTTTACACCTTTTCATTTGCACATTTCACTGTGCCCCCCTTCATAAGCCATGATTTCCTCCAAGTCCCTGTGGTACTGCTCTGCTTTATTTTCTTCCTACCTCCTTTCAAGTTCCCTTTCCACCTCAGTGTCAATATTTCTCACGGTTCCATCTCTGGATCTCTTTTCACTTGCAACATTCTCCCTAGGCAGTCTTATCCACTCTTGCTTTGATGACACCCATATATATA
This sequence comes from Herpailurus yagouaroundi, assembly GCF_014898765.1. Classification (NCBI taxonomy): domain Eukaryota; kingdom Metazoa; phylum Chordata; class Mammalia; order Carnivora; family Felidae; genus Herpailurus; species Herpailurus yagouaroundi. The sequence goes on from NW_024412388.1 coordinate 71,657,453, forward strand.
TTATTGACAAAGTTCTCACTTATGTGTGTGCTTATGTGCAGGTGAGTGCGTAAAACAGTGCAGTAAATATCTCTATTGGAATGGCACTTAAAATGTCCTATATTCAAGACTCTTTTCTGCTCATCAGACCTGCCCCTCTTTTGTTTTTCCTGTTTGGGAACTGCTCATCCGGTAACCCAACTTTGGAGACATTAGAGATTCTTCTCTTTCCTTCCTCTACTCATCCAAACGATTACCACTTCCTCTTGATTCTGCTTCCTTAATACCTCTTATATCTATCTCCTCCAGACTGCCTCCTGTGTGCTGCTTTACTGGATGTTAGATCAGGGTACTGCTTCAGTACTCACCTTCACACTTCAGGTCTTGATTCCTGAACTTCGTGCTATACTCCTGGGCTTCTCTTTGGAATTTTGCATTTGGTAATCTGGATTTATTCTCATTCACTACCCAAGACTTGAGATCCTGGTCCTGTTGTGCAGGCCAAAGACCACCCCTCCCTTTCTCTTACCACCACCCTACATAAGGGGGAGAGAAACAGGATAATTTCTCTTGATGGAGGACACTCCCTCACAAATAATAGCAAAATCATAAATAATTTGTTGTTCTGTATTGGAATTGTTGGTTCCTTTGTTGTCTTCCCCTTTATGCTCTGAATTATTTTATAGTTCTTGACTGCTATTTTTTTTTTTCAACGTTTATTTATTTTTGGGACAGAGAGAGACAGAGCACGAACGGGGGAGGGGCAGAGAGAGAGGGAGACACAGAATCGGAAACAGGCTCCAGGCTCTGAGCCATCAGCCCAGAGCCCGACGCGGGGCTCGAACTCACGGACCGCGAGATCGTGACCTGGCTGAAGTCGGACGCCCAACCGACTGCACCACCCAGGCGCCCCTTGACTGCTGTTTTCAATATCTACATAATCAGTGGGCCTGGTTCTATTATCTGTCTTTTCCCTTGATCATTACCCACATTTTATTGCCTCATCACATCTATTAGTTTTATATCCTATACCAAGGATTAGACATAAAAATATCCCAGAGAGTCCAAGTGTTATATTTCATGAGGGGAGGTCCCCCCACTTCTCTGTTAGGCAGAGAGGGTAAGGGCTTGGCTCCTTCAGTTACACGAGAAATTGGGATGTGTTGGGCCCGTGCTGCAGTTTAACTAAGCTTGCTCTACCTGTGACCAGCCCCTGTTCCCTGGGCCTAGCTCTCCTGGCCTTGTATTTCCGAGCTTAAGAGTCTTCATCTCGTCAGCCCTGACCAGATTGTAGGAGATCCTGCTCTGTCCTTCAGAAGTTCCAGACCAGCTCTTCGGCCTACCTGTCCCCCACAACTTCGACTGTTCTCCAGTGAATGTCTTGAGAGACTAGAAGCATTTTGAAATAAGGTTCAAAGAGCCCAAAGGGTCTTTGTTTCCTAAGCATTTCAAGAGTGGAGTGTGTCTCTTAGAAGCTTTTACCCTAATTCCACAAATACGTTATGGGGGAAATCAGCCACGTGTTTGAGTCTTCCTCCTCCTTATCTGTCACACCGTCCCTATCCGTCATATCATCCCTTTATAACTGCTAAGACATTTACTGATTTTTCATTGCCCCAGCAGAGGTTCTCTGCCTAAGCAACATCCTCACCAAACACTCTGAATCAGCAAAGGCCCTTCGGAAAAAATATCAGATGGTGTCATCTCACTTTGCAAAGCATTCTACTCTCTCTGGAATTTTAGTTTATGTAATCCTCAGTGATTCCACAGCAACCCGATGTGTTTGAAGTACAATTTTCTGTCAGTTATACATCATCCTAGTTGTACTAGGAGGAGTGTTGGTCTTCTGTGACCTATTACATTTTACCCAGAAAAGAAAGTCCTATATAAGACTTTTTGATACCTATCTCAGTATTTTGTGCATAATACACCATAACATGCCAAGTGACTTTTAAATTAATTAAGAAATCATTTAACTTTTCTCAGCATCATTTCCTTCTAGTAAGAGAGTAATACCTTCCATAAATTTAATGTGTAATACGATACAAAATATTTTCAACTCAAGAAAGAACGTGGTCCATATTCCATACTCATTTAATTCTCACAATACCTCTTCAGTAGGATTTATACTAATGACGAGAAGGATAAAGATAGCTACTAGTTACTGACTACTTATTTTGTGCCAAACCCTATGCTAAGTAGTTTACACATACATACATTATCTTATTTAATTCATATAATAAACTGGGAGGTAGGTATTTCTCTCCCCAATTCCAGAAAGAAATCAAGGCTGGAAAATGTTAAGTGACGTGTCTGAGTGCTGAAAAGTGATCAATGAAAGAGTTGGATTCGAATACTGCATGTTTACCTCCCAGTCCTGGATATTTTCCACTGCACTTTAGCTTTTTGTCTGGTATGGTATCAGTTTTCCTATAGGGTTCAACTAACAAGCCTAACATTCTTCAACCTACGATCTTTCCTAAGTACCATGTAAATATAAAATATAATTATGAAGAGCTGTCCCAAGATGATACTGAAAACAGTTAGAGTTGGGTGCCTCTTATTGATAGAGATGGTTTTTTGCCTTCTCCAGATGACGTTTCATTGTCTGGTCTCAGATCTGGACAGCAATAAGAATTGGTAGGATGAATGAATACTTAAGATTAGAGATGTGTCTGTGGCCATAGTAATGAGTAAACCTAACCTCGCAGGTTAGGTTAACCTCTGAGTTAACCAGCCATAGATCAAGTGGCTCAAATTGCATTCTTTGGTGGAAGAACATATTGGTAAAAATGAAAGCTGTTCTATTTGTTTCTTTAAAATTCTCTACCTTCAGAAATAACAATCTTAATGTCATATTGAATTATTTGTTGTCATTTGGGAAAAGAGAAAGATTTACTGAAAAAAAATCAGCCATTTTAGAAACTAAGTGAATAAAATATATGCTTTTTTATCATATTGAACTAGATTTCTCTTTATTCAGAATCATGTATATTTTTTGCCACTTATTTCCCTCAAAATGCTTACAAAAAATTTTGATGCCATGCTTCTATTCAAGGTACAAATAAGACAAGGGAAAAGTGAACTGACACAGTGTTTTAATCAGGTGTATTATTAGATAAGGATGGGTGTGTATTATAAGCTTTAGTTGAAGCATCGTCGTTAATTCTTTCCTTACAAATTGAGCATGGGAAATAGGAGATACAAACTTCTTCTCACCAGATAAGAATTTTAGAAAGTAAATGCTTATCAAGAGTCCTGGATTCTTTATTATTTCTGCCTGTAAGCTATTATTGTTCTTAGTGAGTGGGTGGAATGAATAATTATTATAAACAGTGTAACACTTTCAGAAAAAAATTGTCTTCACCTGTTTACTTTCTGTGTGTATAGATTGCATATACAGAGAGAGATTTCATATTTTTTATTATAGAGATATAAATATATCTATTTAGCTATATGTATATATATACACACACATATACACATACACATGCATGTACTCACACACACGTGGAGTACACATGCACTATACATGTCAAATGAGATCTTTAGTGTAAATTATTGCATAGCTATTTCTTGATCTTTCAAGATGTTTTCAAATCTATTATATCATTTCCTCTTCATAAAACGTTTGTGAGATTAATAAAAGAAGAAATCATAGTACAAAGAGTTGGGTGAAATATATCATCCGTGATCACGAGCGGAATCCAGATGAGAACTTGGTCTGACTGTTCCTTTTCACGGCGCTGGCACCCTTGCTTGATAGGATTCACTCCAGCTGAGTGTGGGAAGGACACCGCGTCCCCATTGCGATCTCCTTGAATCCATTCACTCAAACAAAAGGTCATTTTAGACAAAAATCTGGTTTTGACTGATTTCCTTCACTGTATTGGCCAGTTTGAGCAAATCAGTGTCTGTTTCTGTGTCACATAGACACTGCCTAAATGCTGACCAGGTGCTGTAACACTAGCCTCCGTGACCCATTTAAAAGCCTATCTCCTGGACTAAATAAACACCTCTCTCTCTCTAATTGGAATGTGACCAAAAGGCAAGACAGAGAGGATGAAAAGACAGCAGATGACATCTTCTTAAGCAAACACTATTGAATTACAAAGGCGAAAAAAAAAAGCTATTTTTAACAATTGCAACCACGAGGGAGCAAATGTATTGATTGTATCATTGTTTTTTTCCTTCTCATTGCTAGGATGTGGTCTATATTAAAGATAGTTGTTGCCTTGGTAAAAATCTTGCCAGAGCAAAGTAGTAGTGCTCCCCCTGCTGACCAAGAAGCCAGGTTGTTTTTTTTTTTGTTGTTTTTTCAATCCAAAACAAAACCAAAAAAAAAAAAAAAAAAAAACCACTAAAAACAAAGGCGATTAGACATCTTTAGTAAAAAGATTAAGACTTTAAATGCAAAATTGGTAAGGATATTATAAACTTACTGAAAGAACACTGAATATTTTCTTTCCTGCTAGGTGTGACCAGAGGAGGCAAATTTTGACCAGGTGCCAGATTTCTCCCTGCTTGGGGCTATTTCTTTGTTTCATCTCTAACTCAGAGTGAGTCTGGAAAGTAAGACCTTTTTCACCGTGATAATTTCAGCTCTTTGGGTGACATCTGAGGTTCTGAAAAGGCCGGAGGCAGGGAATTGCTTATAATATTAACCAGTAACTTTTGCTCATCACCAGGTGCTTGTAATAGAGGAAAGAGAGCAAGAAACAGAACTCCACAAAGGTTTTAGTTTCTTTCACCATGGAAATTACTGAAAGTCCAGACAAGTGATAAATGGTAAGGATTGGGTGGTCAGATTATGGAGGGGCAGATGCCCCTCCCTGAATTTGAAAGGCCTGTAACCTGTCCAGTCAGTGATGACCAGAGGGACTAGGGTTCAAGAGAGGGGCTGGGAAATGAAGTTACAGACTTGAAAATCATCAACCTTTATGTCAGAGTTGAAGTCATGGGTGTGGGTGAGGTCATCAAAAGAGAAAATAGAATGAAGAGAAAAGGGCTCAGCATGGGAACTTGGGGAACATCACCAACAGTTAAAGAATGGGCAGAAGAGGAGAGCCATTAGTGGAAACTGAGACAGAATCCTCAGAGATTTTGGAGGAAAGCCAAGAGAAACTATTATCAGCTTGACCAAGGAGGAGAAAATTTCAAGAAGGGAGAAGTCAACAGTGTCAAAAAACCAAAGGGAAACCAAGAAGTATAAAAACTTAAAAAAACCATTGGCTTTGTTATTTAGGAGGTCCCTGGTGTCCCCGAAAGAGTACGGTGGTGGAGGGGAAGACCCCATTTGAGTGGCCATTTGAATGATAAATGAGGACGCAAAAGTACTGAGGACAAACAACACTATGGAGAAATTTGGCAGTGAAGTAGAAGAGAGAAACAGGGTGGTGCCCACAGGAGAGAGTGGGGCAGGAAAAGCTTCCCTCAGACCAGCTGACTTGAATATGTGTGGAGGTTAATGAGGAAGAGCCAGTGAAGAGGGAAAGACAGAGGAGAGAAGAATGAATGGTTCACAGATTCAAGAGAAGTTGGGAGGGGAAAGGATCAAGAGCACAGACTGAGTCTTGGAAAAGAGTAGAATACATCTTCTTCTGGGACAGCTGGACGGCAGGAAAGGACGTGCCTTCTGAGTGGTGGTCGGGAGTGGTGATTTCCAGAGGACCACACTGAGATGAGGGTCTCAGGAGACAGGTAAAGGTTCTGTGCTAGAGCAGTTGCTATATGAGAAAAGGAAAATCAAACCTATTAAAGATTTGTTGTTTTTTTTTTTTTAATTTTTTTTTCCAACGTTTTTTTAAATTTATTTTTGGGACAGAGAGAGACAGAGCATGAACGGGGGAGGGGCAGAGAGAGAGGGAGACACAGAATCGGAAACAGGCTCCAGGCTCTGAGCCATCAGCCCAGAGCCCGACGCGGGGCTCGAACTCACGGACCGCGAGATCGTGACCTGGCTGAAGTCGGACGCTTAACCGACTGCGCCACCCAGGCGCCAAAAATAAATAAACGTTGAAAAAAAAAAAAAAAAAAAAGATTTGTAAAAGACTCCCTGGGCAGTACAGAGGGGACAGTAGGACAGCAAATATAAACTGAAGGAGAGTAGCATTTCTCCAGCAGTTACACGTAAACCAAAGGCATGAGAAAAAAAAAATAAGTAGGATGATTCAGAGTTATAGATTGCCACGGCCAATGCAATGGACAGAGAGTATTGTCTTGGTGAGATTGTGGCAGTGAATATTTGGCTGTGGTATGCAGGAGGAACATGAAAGGAAATGAAGATGGTGTGAAGAAAAGGGATAGGGTGGAGGCTGACAGTTTGGGAAAATAAGATGAGATCCAGAGACCAGAGACATCAAAGGGACAGAAAAACCCATTTAATGGGAGAGTAAACTTAGAGGTTAAAGGACAGAAGCTGGAGTCTGAAAGGGGTTTTGATAACTTGGGATCTCTGGGATAAAGCAATTGTTGGTCTATGAATTACTGGAGGGGAATGTTCCTGAGTCTCTATGAGGCAGAATGAAACTAAGAGCCAGATACCAAAACCCTCAGAGAATTTCCCATGGAATGTTGCAAGATGAACCTAAATATCAGGTTATAGTGATTACAAAGATGGGAATCTATAATAGGCTCCAATTTTTTAAGCTCCTGCTATGTACCAGGCACTCTGTGGAGGTAATTTGTATATATTATCTCATTTAATTCCCTTTTAATTGTTGCTACTCTGTGAGAAGTTACTCCCATTTTACAAAAGATGAGACTGAAGCTCAAAGAGATTAAGTGATTTTCCCAAGAATGCTCAGGAGTAAATGGTAAAGATGGAATTCGAATCTTTCCCAGGCTATAAGCACTATAAAGTATGATTTAGTGTTACGCCCCCGGCAGCTAACAACACCAAGCACGTTTTAGGAGCCTAAAAACAAATTGTTAAGAAAAAGAAAAGGAAGGAAGAGAAAGCATAAATTAATGACAAAAAAAGAAATGAAAAAAGGACTTGAAAGTTCACGTGCTTTCTCCACTACCCCATTGCCTTGCCAAAAGGGTGTGGTCTAATGGGATGACAAAATCTAATTACAAGCAAGAAAAAACAACAGAGCCCTCCCCTTCTTCCCTTCCTCTTCCCTCACCATTAAACTTAAGATTTCATTTTATTTCTTTTTTAAGTTTATTTATTTACTTTGAGAGAGAGTGTGCATGTGTGCAAGATGGGGAGGGGCAGAGAGAAGGAGAGAGAGAAAATCCCAAGCAGGCTCCTTGCTGTCAGTGCAAAGCCAGATGCAGGGCTCAAACTCACAAACCCTGAGATCATGGCCTAAGCAGAAATCTGGAGTCGGATGCTTAACCAACTGAGCCACCCAGGTGCCCCTTATTTTTAAATCAGAACCTAAACTGAAGGAAATTGCCTACAATCAAGCCTTCCTGATTGTCTTCTATCTGTCCTAAATTGTCATGTGGGCCACGCAAATAAAACAATATGTTCTTCTCTAATGTGGACCTTTCCAAAAGCCCATCACCACTATCAGCTTCGTGCCAATCCTCCCTCCACTTCCGTTAAAGTAATGAAAATAAGCTTAGATTCCTCCGAGGACAAAGATAATTGATCTGAAAGGAAATGCAGCTGGATTTTGCTGGTCAAAAGCAGAGGTGAGAATGTGAAATGTTTGGTGTCTTTGTAAACTCACAGGAAAGCGCTTTCCCACCAAAGTCACTGGAAAGGAGGACATTTTCCCAAGTCTCTGTTTTTGCTTAATATTTTTAAGAGTGCAATGTTCTAACGAGTGAAAACTTAGCACTGAGGTGCAGGCTCCTGGAATAGTTTCAGGGACCCTTCTCCATCAAACCTAGCCTCATGACGCTCACGAAGGGTGTTAAGCCTGTGACCACCAGGGGGCTGGCCCCTCGCTCTCCAAGTAAGTTGGGGGCAGGTAAGTAACAGCCTCAGTTTCATTAGAACAGAGATCAGACCTCCAAGAGGCTGGAAGAAGTACAAAATGAAGCTCTTGGGCAAGCCCCATCTAGCATACCAGGCCATTTTCAGAGGTCTTTGTGGCAGAGTGTTTCAATGGTCTCTGGGCTGCTCTGGGATGTGGAGGGGGAGAGGTTGGGGGAGGCCGGGGACTGATTGCCATTCTGTCTAGCACGGCTCTATGCTTACTTGTTTTATACACTAGATTTCCAAGTAAGGCTTCTTTTAAGAAAAGGTCGTGCTAATTAAAAACAAACAAACAAACAAAAATGGAAAAGCTGTAAGGTTCTTTCTAGTTTTATTTATTTTTTTTTTGGTGATTATATTTTTTTAAGTAAGAAAGTCAAACACCCAATAGGGAAATGGGCTGCAGATGAGACCAGGCATTTTATTTTATTTTATTTTATTTTATTTTATTTTATTTTATTTTATTTTATT
>NW_024412388.1:71665848-71666941 GCF_014898765.1 Herpailurus yagouaroundi
TTTTATTTTATTTTATTTTATTTTATTTTATTTTATTTTATTTTATTCTATTCTATTCTATTCTATTTATGTTTATTTTATGTTTGAGAGAGAGAGAGAGTGCAGGCAGGGGAGGAGCAGAAAGATAGGGAGACAGAAGATCTGAACAGGCTCTGTGCTAAAAGCAGAAAGCCCAACGCAGGGCTCAAACTCACAAACCACGAGATCATGACCTGAGCCGAAGGTGGATGCGTAACTGAGCCACCCAGGTACCCCTCTTTCTAGTTTTAAAAATAAGCTATGATTATAAATCTACAGAGCAACTACCCCCAAAGTGGAATGCGGTGATTTGCTGAGGTTTGAGAAGATCCACAAGGGTTTATTTGTTCAATAATCTATCCTAAAAGATTCTAGATGGAGAACTGAAGGAGAACAGCAACTAGGAGAAGTTCAGATTGTTTGGGGGAGGAAGAGGACCTATCAAGTGATCCTAAGCGGGGAGCACAAACTGTGGAGGGACGTCATGGGGGCTCAAAGAGCCTGCAAGGGAGAGGGGCCTTGAGCAAGGCTATGAGCACCTAGGAAAATTCCACACTTCGGCTAAAACTGGCCCTAAACACAGTTTAGGCAAAAAGCTTGAATTTTTTTTTGGTATCCAAGGAAACATAATTAAGGGGACACAGGTGGTAATCCCTCCTAGAATTGACAGAGAAATTCCTCAGAGGTTTGAATACAAGGTTTGTGTCAAACAAATAAGCTTGGCTAATCAGAGGAAATCAGCGACTGTGATTAGATAAGATGAAATATATGTTTAAGAACTTTGGGCATGGATGGGAAGTGAAGGATAGGGATATTAGATCCTTGTCTATTCTAGGTCTGAGGAAGAGAGAAGACAGCGATTCTCAAATCCAGAGTCAATACAGAAAAGGTAACATTCTATATTTGTAATATTTTATGTGACAAGGATTCATTTTTAGCTTATGAACAGTAAAGCCTAAGGTCAGTGGTAAAGTTATTATTAGTAGAAAAGTATAGATTGCTGGTGCAAAAGAGGGTAGAGTGGGAGAGAGCCAAAGCATAAGAGAATCTTAAAAACTGAGAACAGGGGCGGCTG
>NW_024412388.1:71667341-71801316 GCF_014898765.1 Herpailurus yagouaroundi
ACTGAGAACAAACTGAGGGTTGATGGGGGGGTGGGAGGAAGGGGAGGGTGGGGGATGGGCATTGAAGAGGGCATCTTTTGGGATGAGCACTGGGTGTTGTATGGAAACCAATTTGACAATAAATTTCATATATTAAAAAATAAATAAATAAATAAAATTTGGTTAAATCTAAAAAAAAAGTATAGATTGAAGATAATTCATACATTTATTAGGCTATTTCTTTTGATTCTTGAATATCTGTACTCTCTCCACAGCAGCTTGCATGTAATAGGTGTTGAATAAGTATATGCTGAATGAACAAATAATCAAAAATTTTTGTGAGTATTAAGCCATGGGATTTTCAAAGTCTTTTCTGACCTGAGATCACCAATAAAGGCTCATTGGGAGCACAGGGTGAATCCTTGAGCATCCCCACATCAGTGTTAGCTGAACATCATCATTATTATTATACGCTTTAATACCCAGAATCAATGATTCCTGTGTGAAAGGGTTGTGGAAAGATCTCTGTGTATCTAAAAATGTGCTAAGCCCTTTCTGGAAGTATGCTAGCACATACATACTGTTTGCTTTCAGGGACAAACTTTCCATAGCAGTGTTAAAGTTTTCCAATAATTAATTACAAAAAATAAACTGATTGACTACAGTGACAATGCAGTGCATTTCAAATAATTCTAGGAAAACACAAACAATGGCAATGCAAATAAAGACTTTGCTGGAAAGTAGAGCAGGTGGGAAGGCTGAGTTTCCATACATAAAAGAAAAGAAAGCATGTTTTTATTCCATTTCTTATCAAAAGAACTTCCTAGTTGGAATTTTTAGACTAGATTAACACAGTCAAGGAGGGACTACTCCTAAGTGTCCTAAATTTTGGAAAATGGGGAAAGTTTCTACAAACACAGAATGTTAATTAGAATCATATTTACATTTCTATTCATAAGTCTAATCATTCATTTAACAATCTCCTTGGTGATTACTGCTGAGCCAACTGTTGAGTATTTTTAAAAATTATTCCCTGGTTAGTGTTCAACTTTTATATTATATGGTAACTCATTATTAATGACAAACCTTGATCATGACAAGTACATTACTAACAAATTCTTGGTTCATGAGGGTGTGCATATTCCAGTATAGATGGGATGATTATAAAATCAAGATCTCTGGGGTTCCTGGTGGCTCAGTTGGTTAAGCAACCGACTTCAGCTCAGGTCATGATCTCGTGGCTTGTGGATTCAAGCCCCGCGTCAGGCTCTGTGCTGACCGCTCAGAAGCTAGAGCCTGCTTTGGATTCTGTGTCTCCCCCTCTCTCTGTCCCTCTCCTACCCCTTAAAAATAAACATTAAAATTTTTTTTTAATTCCAGCCATCTAGCCATCCACTCTATTTTCACCCTTATCTGCTTTCTTTCTATCCTTTTAAAAAAGAAGTCAGTCGGGGCGCCTGGGTGGCTCAGTCGGTTGAGCGCCCGACTTTGGCTCAGGTCATGATCTCATGGTTTGTGAGTTTGAGCCTCGCATCTGGCTGTGTGCTGACAGCCCAGAGTCTGGAGCCTGCTTCTGATTCTGTGTCTCCCTCTCTCTCTGCCCCTCCCCCACTCATGCTCTGTCTCTCTCTGTCTCAGAAATAAATAAACATTAAAAATTTTTTTTAAATAAAAAAATAATAAAAAGAAGTCAGAAGACCTCATTCCTCTGCTTAAAATCCTACAACAGCCTAAAACCCCAAATCCTTACATAGTCTGTAAGATCCTGTCTGGCCTCATCTCCTATGACCCTGTGCCTTGTTCACTCTGTTCCAGCCGTGTTGGCCTTACATAAGCCAGGCACACACACACTCTGCTCAGGACATTTGCACTTGCTGTTACCTGTGCAGGGAACATTCTTAATCCCAAATATCCTTGTAGTTTGCTCTGCTTTTCCACAACTTCACTCAAATGTCACCTCCTCAGTACCTAACATCTCCCCTATTTAACACTGTAATATTACTCTCACTCTGGACATTCCTGACCCCTTTTCTCTGTTTTATTTTTTCTCCTTAGCACTAATCACCATCTAAAAATATATATATTTGGGGCACCTGGGTGAGTCAGTTGGTTAAGTGTCTGACTTGGGCTCATGAGTTCAAGCCCCGCATCTGGCTCTGTGCTGACAGCTTAGAGCCTGGAGCCTACTTCAGAATCTGTGTCTCTCTGCCCCTTCCCCACTTGTGCTCTGTCTCTATCTCCTTCAAAAATAAATAAATATTAAAAAAAATAATAGTTTACGTTAGTATATTTTTTATCTGTCCCCTCACTAGGAGATAAGCTGTATGAGACGAAGGGGAGTTCTCTGTTTTGTTCCCTGCAGTATCCCCAGAACTTAAAAGAGTCCCTGGTATCTAACAGATATGCATAGATATTTGTTGAATGAATTGCATGAAGTCAAATAGCACCAGCTCCTGAACCAAGAATAAATAGAAAAAAGGTGAGAAAATATGTGACTTAAATTCATTAGGCTTTACTACTTTGGATCAACTGCTTTTGACAAAGTTAGAACACCTGTAAAATATGAAGCTTCTGATTAGCAAATATTTTTCATTTATCCAAGGGTTTCTATCTTCCCACAAAAATTTCCAAAGATGATGTAATAAGTAGAAAAAATATTGCTCTGCATTTCATCCACTTTCTCTATTCCTTTCTATCACTCTAGAGGCATAATAAAAGGGATTATGAGTAAAAGCAAAAAAATATAGGTAATGTCAAATTGGGCTAACTGTACCTGAAAAAAAGGAGAAAAGGATGGTTGGTTTTATAAATGGAAACTGTCAAACACGCGCACGAAGAGACTTTCTTCAATGAGGCACCCTATCTGGTTTGGATTGTTTAAGCCACTTAATTCAAATGAAAATGCCTTCCAAAAAAAAATATATCAATTAATGGACTAGACAGTAATTATCTTACACAAGGAGGCAGTGTTGCTCAGAAAAACTGAAGGTTCTACTTCCTTAGCTAAGTCATGGATATGAATCATCAACATACACCCAAAAACCACTACAGAAAGAACGAGCATAATTTTCCATATGACTCTTGTTCAACTTCTCCAAAACTCTTCCCTTCTAAATGAAAGTTGTTGCAAGAAACCCAACCCAAATGCATTTATAAAACCCCACTGGAAGGTGATTTGTTTGAATGTTCACTCAATACAACCTTGTTTCAGATCACGATTTTGCCTTCCACAGGAGCTCCTATAAGATTCTGTTTCAAGAATGCCTTTGAAAGGTAACTTTAAATGAAAAAACAAAAGCAGGCATTTATATTCTACAAATTTTCAAGTGTTAAATTTGTTTCAGCAGGAAGTAAAGTCTTCTTTTAAATTAAGTCTGCAGCTATCCAGGGCTTTGTTGGCAGTGCTGGTGGTGAGCACTGAGGATTTCCCTCCTGGTGCTCTATCAGAATCTTAATTCCACTCTTAAGAGATAAAGATATTGACAAGGTATGGCATGGATAGTGGAGTTACGGCTGAACAAAGCCACAAATCAACAAGAGTAATGGGTTTTGCTTGTAAAATCAACTCTCAGTTATTCCCTGTGTGGATTCCTATTTTGGTACATTTTCTACATAGAACGTCAAGACCAGTCTGGCTTCCCGCTGCTATCGGCATTCTCCCAAACCCACATGACCTACTCCCAGTTGACGGGTGCTTCTCAAACTAAAGTGATTATAAGTATCACCCACCTAAAGCCAACCATAATTAGGAATGAAAATCCACTACAGGATAATAATACAAATATATCCCAAGACCAGACAAGCTACTTAATGTTTTAAATAACTAGCACCACAATCCTGCTTCCTAGGATACTGGTTGCTAATAGAATAGTACCTTATTTGAAGACATGACCTTTTTGAGGTATATTCCTAAAGGCCTAATCCAGGACCCAGGGTAACCCAATGACTTGCCTTCTGACAAGTTGGTCCTGGAGAGGAGCAGGGTATGTTTAGAGCCTTCCCTGGATTCTTAGGAGTAAATCCAAGGAGCACTCTTCCGTTTGTTGCTTATCTCCTCCTTTTCAGTTCTCTCCTCTACTCCAAATCAAGGTTGACATGTGCTTTAATTTGATGAAAAGTAGATTACAGGAAACTGTTCCAATATCAGGATAACCTGGGCACACCTTAGTATTAAAAAGCAGGATTTTTCAAAAAATTGAACAGTGAAAATAAGATAAAATCCATTGAAGCCAAATATAATACTTCTATCTATTATGCAAGAATAAGAGCTTAAACATGTGCTCCTCAGTAACAATAAAGATAAAGAAACTGGGTGTTTACATGGAGACCTAATACTTCGTTTCAACATATAAATCACTAGAATTCAAGGAATGACCCAGTGAGTACAGGAACATCCCAGTGACTGTTATGTGAGTCCAAGCTGGGTACTCCAGATTTTGTTAGAGAATATTATCATTGCCCTTTGTGCCACAGACCATCAATAAATATGTATCAGAAAAAAAATGTATCTGACCATAACATTATTTGCACTCCAGTTTCTTTCCAAAACTATAATTTTGCACACGTTGTTGCCAAACTCACACTGGCAGCTTACTGACCAGAAATAATATTTAATAAGAGTTGCCCCCAAATATGTTATCCATTTGTTTCTCTAGATTAGTGATTTTTCACTTTCTTAAAGGCAAAGACTGCTTTCTTCAAAGCAAATCATATTCAGAACCCCAATTTTTAAATAAATAAAGCTACCCTGATTAAAATGGGGGGGGGTGCTCAGAGGCCCTCAGCCACTCACCATCGTCAGATGCAGATAAACCTCTGTGCCCTCTTAGGGAGTGGCTTGAATCCATTGCTCAAGATATTCTCAATTTTGTTATTGTATCAAACCAAACCATCAGAGAGATACACATTTGAACCAAGATTTGGGCCTTTCTAGAATTAATTCTCTGAAAGTACTGCATAAGTTACCTTCTTTTTAAAGTTAATTTAGATTTACTTAAAAAGCAACCCCCCAAACAAGAGTAATGTTTAGTATGACAGCCAAAGGTGTAGATTTCAGAGCTAGACTTCCCAGGTTTCAAATCATAGACCTACCATTTATGAATTGCATGATCTCATGCAAGTTACTTGACTTCCTTGTACCTTTGCTTCCTCATCTGTAAAAAGAGGTTGAAAACATAATAGTACCTCCCCCCGAGAATGCTGTGAAGACTAAATGAATTCCAATATATAAAACAGTTAGAAATACACTTTTTTTTTTTTAACGTTTATTTATTTTTTTTGGGACAGAGAGAGACAGAGCATGAACGGGGGAGGGGCAGAGAGAGAGGGAGACACAGAATCAGAAACAGGCTCCAGGCTCTGAGCCATCAGCCCAGAGCCCAACGCGGGGCGGGGCTCGAACTCACGGACCGCGAGATTGTGACCTGGCTGAAGTCGGACGCTTAACCGACTGCGCCACCCAGGCGCCCCAGAAATACACTGTTTATGAAGAGCCATGGAGAATTCTTTCCTTTAGCCATCAGTGTTAAGAAAATTTATTTTTCACCCTAAACTGTATATTTTTTATTGTGAAAGCATTGAGATTCTTCTAAATGACTATGACTTCTTTATTGTGCAAAATGTAAGGATGTTATCTCCACTTCTCCCTTCAGGGCCCGTGGGAGACGCAACTGGCCAATCACACACTGAGATCAGACAAAGCCTCGGAATACTTTGCAAGTAATCCAGGTAACTACAACTACTAAATCAAATCTGGCATGTAAGTGAAATCTACTTTCCCTGCGCTGCAAGTACTCTTTCCATTAAACCATGCTGCATTCTGGATAGAAGGAATGGTAACACCAGAGAAATGACTATAGAACTTGCTTATGAAAGAGCAAATAAAAGAAACCAACATAGGTTTTTATTTATCAAAAATTAATATTAACATATTATGTACCAGGTACTTTGAAATATGAACTGTTAATATTAAATACTATAAACCTCATAATCACCCTTTGAGGTAGATATGATTATCCCCATCGTACATAAGAGAACCGAGGCAGAGAGAAGGTGAGAAACTTCTCAAGATCACAGAGCTAGTAAATGATGACCCAGGCAGTCCAACTGCAAAGGACAGCTTTTCATCACCCTGTGATTAGGCATCTCTTCGGGAGTAAAGTCCAGTCAGAGCTGGACTTTAAGAGGATTAACCTGAGGGCAGAAAGTAGAATGAATTAGGAGTACTGAGCAGTGATCATTATTATTATGTGTTCAACACTGATTATGTGCTAGGCATTCTACTGAATGTTTTACATACATTCTCTCAGCTAATTCTCACAACAACCCCTTGAGGCCCATACAGCCGTGTACCCCATTTTACAAGGAAGGTAACTAAGGGTCAGGGAGGTTAAATAATGACACACAGGCAGGAAGTGGCAGAGCTTAGGACTCAAACCCAGTTCTGCCGGACTCCAAAGCTATGTGCTTAATTGCTCACAAAATATGACTTTAGGTGACACATGTGAAAAATAATAGGAATGAAGAAGAAAAACCGATGTAAGACACTTTGCAAAAAAGGAATCCATGGAGTTTAGTGACTATTTCAACATTATCAAAGAAAGGGGAGGGGTCAGGGATGACTAAAGTTTGAAACTGTGAGTAATGTGGAGAATAGTGATGCTGATCAAAGAGAGAAGTCAGGAAAAGCCAGCCTCCCAGAGCAAGATGAGTTCATATTTAGACAACACTCACTCCAGAGCAGGAAAACTATGTGGCACAGAGTTGTCATTTTTATACCAGTTCACGCTACTCATCCATCAGATTTTCTAAAACTCATGCAGAGGCTGAACTGAAACTTCTGGTTCTTGCTCCTCTGAACAGATTTTTCTGAGCTCTTTTACTATTTGAACGATGAACATGATTTTAAAAGTCAAGTCAGAAGGAAAAATGTTAAAAAAAATTACTTTTAATGTTTATTTTTGAGAGAGAGAGGGAGAGACAGCACAAGTGGGGGAGGGGCAGAAAGAGGAGCATACAGAATCCAAAGGGGCTCCAGGCTCTGAGCCGTGAGCACAGAGCCCCACACAGGGCTCAAACTAATAAGCCGAAGTCGGACGCTTAGCCAACTGAGCCACCCGAGGCCCCTGGTTCCTTTGTTTTAAGGCACCTTGCACTTTAGAGAGGTAGCATCAGCATGAGCCTAGAGAATCTTAGGCTTCCTCATTCTTCTTCTTCTTCCTTTTTTTTTTTTTAAATATTTATTTATATCTGAGAGAGAGAGACAGAGAGACAGAGCATGAACAGGGAGGAACAGAGAGAGAAGGAGACAGAATTCCAAGCAGGCTCCAAGCTCTGAGCTATCAGCACAGATCCCGACACGGGGCTTGAACTCAGGAGCGGTGAGATCATGACCTGAGCCAAAGTCTGATGCTTAACTAACTGAGCCACCCAGGTTCCCCAAAAGGAAAAACATTTTAAGGTGTTAGTTTCTTTTATTATTACTTTTATTGGGGGGGGAGGGTGGAGGAGAAGGGCAGAGAGAGAGAGAGAGAGAGAGAGAGAGAGAGAGAATCCCAAGAATCCCAAGCAGACTCCATCCGTGTTCAGCACAGAGCCTGACCTGGGCCTCAATCTCACAACCCTGGGATTCTGACCTGAGGGGAAATCAAGAGTCAGGCACTTAACCAACTGAGCTGCCCAGGCACCCCTTAGGGTGTTAGTTTCTTAAAGAGTAGGGTTCTTTGTGTTTAACCCTTAAGCAGCCAACAAAACCTCTGCACAACAGTCACCGATATTTTGGCGTGAGATATACAAGAAGCGTCCTAAAAGGTGAAGCCATCTTAGCAGAAACAGGAGTTCCACCTTTTTGTGAAAACTTCTGTCTCTTCTCCACACATTATCACCCCCACCCCCACCGCCAAAAAAAGATAAAATTTTTTGACAAAAAAATTCTTGATTGATAAAAATGTCAGGTTTGGGTTATTAATTAGTTGTGTGACCTAGGTAAGTAACTTGACTTTTCTGTTCTCACCTAGGTTCTTCTTCCTCTATACACTAAGTAGGTTGTTTAGATTCAGTTTAGCTCAGACTTAACATTAACATTAACTTAACCGATGGCAGGGTTCTTTCCCACACTTTATATTCCATTATTCAAGAAGCTAGAAAGGAGGGATTAAGGGTCTGGAGCTCAAATAGAACATCAGAGCTGAACATGCTGCTACCATTCATCTCACACAATTCCTTTAGTTTATAAACCAAGAAAATGAGGCACAGAGTCTAGACTTAGCTGGTTAGCTACAGAGTCCAATCTAGAACTGAGATTCTGATTCACAGTCTTATGTTTTCCCGCTACACCATAGTGTCTTTTCCAACCGACTGGTTTAGAAATATTTGCCTTGGATGAACTCAGAGTGAGTTACAAGAGAGAAAAGGAAAAAAACCAAAAACCAAAACAAAAACAAAATACAAAGGCTCGCTGACCTGAGAGAGATTTATGTGTTGGACTTAGGTTCTTATAAAATGAAATCCCATAACACTTCAACTGCAACATAAAAGTATTAGGCTGTGTTGTGTGCTTTTTATAGAGCAATATAATTGCTCAAGCCTCAGACAGAACTTCAGGTCTTGCGGCTGCAAACACAGTGTAACCAGGAAAAGTCACTCTCAAGTCTTAGCTCCTGAGACTACAAATGGGAGGCGATAGTACCCTCCTACCTGGGGAATGCCCTTGGCCAAGTCTGCATTTGCTCCCACATTGACTATGCTGCTGGAAGAGCAAAGAGGAAAAAAAGATGTCCTGAGCAAGGTAGACAGGTGAGAAAGTGGGTAACAGAGAGGGTGCCAGCCAAGTCCTCCACCCACCCCCTGTCTTTACCACTGGACCTAAAAGGATACAGAAATAGAGGAACAGCAAATACAAAATTCAGACACAGAGACTGAAACGAGAGTCCGCTTGGCATTGCCTATGGAGCTCTGGGCAGAAGCCCACACTGCCCACCCTAAGGGCTGCCTCTGCTCACAACCTCTGTGCTGAGTTGCCAGGTTTAATATAACCATCTGAAGATTCTCTTGGAATTCCTTAGAGACAAGAACTAAGTGCACACAGAAAAAACTAACGAATAAAATGAATTCATTGTTTTTATCGTTCAAAGTCTTTTTACCTTCCAAAAGAGTAAAATAGCAATGAAATTAGCCTCTGAGGCAAAACCAGTCTGGGACGTGAAATAGTTGCCCCCCTGAACATACAGGAGTGTGCCTTCTCTGACACCTGGATGCTTCAAGTCTTCCTCAGAGTCTTTTTCTGAATGCTGGGCCTTCTGCTGCTCGCTATTTACGGTTCCGGGTGAAATGTGCTTAGTATAAATCTTACTCCAAAATGAGTTTCTTTAAAAAAAAATGCTAATATTCATTCATCAACAAATATTTATTAAATGACTTCTCTGTGCCAGGCACTGTTCTGACAGTTAGGGAGGACCATGAATGAAATAAACAAAAATCCTGTGCTCATGGAACTGACGTTCTGATTGAAATCTCTCCCTCTTAACCATAGTTTGTATGATTCTCCACAAATTCTGTGCATCTTTGAAGTTGAATATTGATGATGGAACAAACATTTAGTAAAACTTTGTTTTTGTGAACTTAAAAAAAAAAATCTCTCCCTCTTTATCTGCAAAGTGCCTGATTTCATAGATGTTTGTTGAATGAATAATATTTGGGGTCATCTATGAGAGTCAGATTGATGATAGTATAAAGATGAGCAGTGAGCCACGTAAAACCTAAAATGTATGTATTTTATTAATCGATTCTTAAATTTCATTTCCATTCCCCTTCAAAACTTTTTCTTATTGGCTATAGTGCTACAAAATAAAATGGAGTTAAGTCCTGGGAAGTATTTCTCCCAAGGCACTGAGTCAAAATACCAACAAAGGAAAAAGGGAGAGCCTACTAATGATCACCATCATTCTGTGAAGTCCTGCACTTAGACATCTCCTGCTTCTATACGGAGCATCAGTTTTGTTTTGTTTTGTTTTGTTTTAATTGAAGAATCATTGACAGACCACCTTATTTTAGTTTCAGGTGTACAACATAGTGATCTGATATTCATATACATTATGTAATGACCACTATAACGAGTCTAGTTACCATCTGTCCCAAAGTTTTACATATTATTGGCTTTATCTCTATGCTACACACTACATCTCCGAGTCTTTATTATTTTATAACTAGAAGATTGTACCTTTTAATCCCCTTCACCTATTTTGTCTATCCCTCCACGCCGCGCATCAAATTTTTGGAAACCAAATGAAGTAGCATCTCAAAACCAACACTAAAATAAGTAATAATGTGGCTGAAAACTTACTTCAAGCAGATTCAGAGATGACCCTCTACAGATTGGCCTTTGGGGTTCCATGTTGGTGTAAGCTCTTCTGAACCCAGCAGAGTACTACTGACCTCCAGTCCGTGGCAACTTCATTTTCATAGTGTCCTGGGTGGTGCAGCCTATGGAGGGATGGGTCAGACAAACCCAGGTATTTCATAATGCAGTTAGACACAAAGCGTGTCCTTTGCCTCTGGGGAGTAAAGTTATGAGGATAAAGGTTATGAGGGAAATCACCTCTAGCATCAAGGAATGGCAACAAACATGGAAACGTAGACATCAAAGCCTAGGTGGTTATTAAAACACATCTCCAAAGAAAGACATACCATCATTGGATGAAGCCGCCTCTCACCATCCCCTTCTAAGGTGACTAGATGAAAGAAGAAAGATATTTATTATTATATCGGAAAGTTAAAAAACAATAAAATACTGGAACACCACAATCACATAACCGTTGTGGCATAAATAATGCTACCTCCATCTCAATGTAGCCTCTCCTTAGAAGGAAAGCCTGTACTAAAAGGAATGGACTTGACTTTCTTTGCCATCACTCTTGAGCAAAGTACCATTTATATTACAATCAGCTACATTCACATCCAAAGAAAAGGGCAGGAGTCAAACAAAAGTTTTAAAATAATACTGAGAATATACAGATGAAAAGAAATCATACACACACACACACACACACACACACACACACAAACATGAACAAGAATAGACAATGACATTACAAGGTCCAGAGGACAAGCTAGCTCCATCCTGACAGTGACAAGAGGTGAGTTCAAACTTTGATTCCCTTCCTGGGTCATCCTCCCTGGAAGGCCTCTGCAAGAAGGTTATTCACTACTGGTAATGAGAAAGCAGTCAGAAGCAGTTCTCTGTTTAGAAGAACCCAAGTAATGATGAGAAACAGCTCTAATATGTACATTGGAAGAACAAGTGCAAAACCATTGTGACTTCTGTGAAGTGTTCCTGTATCTGCTGAAATGGCTTGCATGAGAAAGGCTTGGGGAGGAGACGGATGGCAGTGGGGGTGCAGATGTAACAGAAGGAGAGGAGCATAAGTGATATTTTTGTGTTTTTGTTGACTACTTCTAATCTTCTGCTTTTGAAAACTTTCAAAATATTTCGAGAGTATTGGGTCCCCCTTCTCTTTCAAATTTTTCATCCTTCTCGCCAGCTTCCTTTCTTGGCTTTTTCCCCCTTTTGGTGCCTGTTCTCCTCCTCTTTGCCTCCAGCCTGTATGTATGACAGGGCTCAGAGTCTCTGTGTCGAAGAAAGCAATGCCACGGGAATGGAGAACGAGAGTGTGATCGCGATTCGAGGAGGAACCATTTTTCTTCCTTGAACGCTGGTTCTATGAGAAGATCTGTGCAAGCTGGTGAGAATTATTGCAGAATGTGGCAGAGGTGGAGCCTTAGGAAAGAAAGTCCACCATTACAAATTCTAGTCATGAAATGTAAGAAAATACAGTCATTTGTTGCCCCATGATATAGTCCCCCATCTGGATCTGATGTTACATAAATGTATACAGGAAGCTTTGAATGGCAATGTCTGGAGGTGTGCATGAAAAAGATGACTAAGACAACACCTTGCCAGTGACCTGAAAGTCAAAGTTTAAGGCGGACAGGCTGTGCCCCAAACACTCAGACAGGAAGCTTGTCTTCCAAGAGCTCTTTCAGGTGATTTGGAAAATGAGTAAAGATTGTTCATCTTTGAACACAGGCTTAATCATTGCTGGCATTATACTGACTAAAAAGAGCCACTATAGACCCAAGAGAACAACCAAATACGTCTAGCAATAAATGTACACTCTCCATACATGAGTATTAAGTAAAACAAAATATACAAAGAAAAAATACAATAAAGAATGGTAGTAAAGATGTCTTGAAAGTTCCCACTATTTTTATTATTGAACCACTGGGGTGTTTCGAAGTATGGACTTCTTTTCTTCTCCTGTGTATTTTCATTTTTCTTCTTTCTTCTTCTACCTCCAACCCTTTTCCCATTTCAAGTACATAGAAAGTTATGTGTTTCTCACCTCTGAGTAGCTCTGGGGCCAAGCCAAAAGTAGAAAAGGCCGGTAAATCTTTCATTACTCTTCCAGGATCTTAGGAGAACATGGTGGTTTTGTGAAGGAGATGAAAGTCTCCATGCTAAACATGAAAAAAGTGTCTTGGCCAGAAACAAACAGGGAAGAAGAGTTTCACAAGTAGAGATCCCCTTTGTTCCACACTGGTGGTTGGGGGGGGGTGGAGAAGAGAAGGGGAGAGGAGGAGGTCTGCAGGTTCCGAGAGCAAAGAGAACCTCGTCTGCCTTCTCACCAGCATGTTGGTCCAGCAGCAAGATCCACAGAGTAAAGGGCTGCCTGCTGTGTCTAGACTGGTAAGAGTGCAGCAACTTTGGAACAGAATTCCAGCTCTTTTCAGTAGGGGAAAGGTGAGCAGATCACCCCCACAGGCTAGGTAGAAATCAAGGTCCTGCGCTTGGAAGCAAACTACACCTGTTTGAGCAAAAAGAATGCATTACCATCAGGCAAAAATGGAACGTATTGGAGGGTTATGGGAGAGTTCAAAGAATCACAAGCAATCTGAGAGCACCCAGCTTCAGAAAGGGGAGGACTGAAGTAAACGTGGCGGTCTGGATAGCGGGAAGTATGGGCTTCCTCCAGGGTGCTGACACCAAGCGGATCGACTGCAATCTCTTCTCATCCTTGGGTCATACTTCACAAAATTTAAATTCCTGGAGAAAAAGAGGAAGCTTACTCAGATCCTTTGTTCGACTTTCAGCTAAAGAGAGTATGAAACTTGTTTGCTCATTGTAGAAGATTATAGGGATTGGGGGAGGATTAAACACCCCCACCCCACCAAAGAAAAGTTGAGGTGTTATTATAAAAAATGAAAGAAGGAAAGAATGGATGCTGGGCAGGCCCATTATAGATGGCCACTTTACATATACAAAAATCTCATATACTTGATTACTTTTTGATACATTATTTGTGTGTGATAATCAATTGGAAGAGTTGGAGCTCAATTTGAGCGTTAAATACATCGTGTCACTTTCCTGCTTACAACCATTTATGGACTCTCCGTTCTTTCCAGTAAAGTTCCAAATTCTTCATGTTCTTCTGGACCTGCCATTTCCTCCAGGTTCATCTTTAATTCCCTTCTTTCCCTGAAACTTCTGTCCTCGTAATACTATGGGGTTGAAAGTTCCTTGAACACATTATCCTATTGCGTATCTATGAGTCTTTATACGCGTCACACCCTCTTCTCAGAATGGCCTTCCCTATCCCATGTCTGCCTGGAGAACCATTCACCCAATTCAAATACTTCCTCTTTGGGAATGCCTCCCAGATACCTTCTTATTCCTGTCATCCTTTTCCCCCCACCACTGCTCTTCTTTGTTTTGATACCCTCACTATATGTCTTGCACATTGCCTCTATTTTTAAATTTGTTCTACTGTGTTGTAATTATTTGTGTATATGTTTATCTCTCCTGCAGATCTATGAGGGTTTGGTGGGGGGAGGTTCTGAACAGATGGTTGTTGAACGAACTAATGAAATTTTCCAATCAGACACCAATATTCACCAAGGGCCCACTCTGCGTGGAATCATACACAGAAGACATTAGTAGGGAGTCATGCAGCATATTGACTGAAACAGTAATTCTCTACTAGGGGTATGCAGACTATCAGTGGGGAAAGAAAAGTGGTCTAGGTAGGACATAAGGTTTTCATTAGAATCCCCAAATTCTTCCTTAATGTCCATGTCCATTTGCATCACTTTCTGCCTACTTTTTAGTTGCTGATATTACTTTTGCAATTTTAATTTATCTTCATTTCAGATATATAGTAGTAAAGTTCATACTCTAAAATATTATCAAAATTTTAAAGTTTATTTATCTTGAGAAAGAGAGAGAGAGCAAGGGAGGGACAGAGAGAATCCCAAGCAGGCTCCATGCTCTCAACACAAAGCTGGATGTGGGGCTTGAACCCACGAACCATGAGATCATGACCTGTGCCCAAATCAAGAATTGGATGCTTAACTGACTGAGCCACCCAGGTGACCCTACCATATTTTTAATTACTAGTGAAGCACTTGGTTTTATTTAGTGGATCATTTTATAGCATAGCCCCTGAGAATATGGATGCAGGAGCCAGAGTGCCTGTGTGTGGATCCAGGTTCTGGTTGAGTCACTCTCAGCAAGACACTTAACCTTCCTGTGCCTTAAATACCTCTCTGTGCCTCAAATAAAAGTGAAACTCACAATAGTACCCAACACATGGAATTGTGGAGGAAATTAAATGAGTCAGAGATGTAAAGCACTTAGAACATTTCTCGGCCTGTGAAAATTGCTGAAGAAATGTTAGCTGCCATTATTAATGCAATAAGATGTACTTCCTATCATAATTTTTTGGTCATTAAAATAATATAGTAAATGAGAAGTATAATGACATAATGCAGGTAAATATGAGTTTGTTCATCATGGTAGGATTCAGGTTCTTGGTGAAGTAACTATCAGGACATAAGAAACCATTCAAAACCACTATAACTGAGAATCACTCTTAAGGAATTGATAAATAAATGGGGGCAAAGAGAATAGACACAAATCTAAATCCACCAAAGGGATGGTTGAATACACTTTCTCACATAAGAACTTAGTAACTGGAAAATAATAACATGAGTCCAAAGGAATTTCTTTATTTGAGTGGCCAAAAAAAGAAAGGGGGCCACCTTTTAGTTGGGAAGGGAGGCAGGAATAGGTCTTGAACTTGCTGAAAAACAATTTTTGCCCCCACTTAACGTGGGGAATTAGAACTAATGAATGAATCCAGTTAATTCATGAGTCACTATTCACATTTTCAGTCAGTCTTGTTTCCTAGGATCAGAGTTACAAGGTTTACTAATCAGTCATGTATCTGAGAGTTTCTACTCATTTACTCCAAAACTGACTTTCATTAAAGGGAATTTAAATAATTCATCTACTCACCTAAGTCTATAAGTCCAGGTGAAGCTACTGTTAGATAAAGCTGGTTTTCCTGGTTTTCTAAGCATGCTGGTCACTCAGTAAAAGTTATTTAATGAGAAATATTATAAGTTTGTTTAGGAGTTTTCATATGGTCACTTTGTTTCTATGGGAAGATGCTTAAAAATCCAAACTTATTCCTGTAGTTTTTATTACAAATTGACAAAGGACATTGTGTATTTTTATACTTATGAAAATAAGCACTTGCTGTAAGGTCCAGGGTCAAAGAGTAGTTAATGATAATTAAGCCTTAAGACTTTGGAAATCACTGAAATATATTTTCCTTCTCCCTAATCTCTTAGGGTTTAGCTTTGTTAGGATGTATATGAATGAGTGAAATGAGGTTACTGGCTATGGAAAAATAACTGTGCTATTTTAGTATGTTTGGAACAATATGTGAGGATGTTTTGAAGGGGGAGTGAGACATGTTACCTTGGGAAATGCCGTAAGTCAAATGGAATTTGAAATCTAAAGGCTTCCACTGATGATGACAAACCAATAATAATGAATACTCTCTATTTCCAGTTAGCTAAAATTTCACCGTATGACCTCACCTCTACTACCTCAGTAGGTCAGAAACTCAATTTCCCAAACAGAAATCCACACATCTATGTAAAATTGCCCAACTCCTTTCTCACTAGTCTTTTTCCTAAGGTTGGTCCTCTTCTTATGCTCTGGATGCCACCCCAACTACCTTCTCTCCCCAACTACCTTCTTCTTCATTCAATTTCTAATGCCGTCTGTATTGGATCCTTCCCATCAGCTTTCAGACATACTCAGTCTCTTCACCTCTCAAACATCCTCCCTCAACCCTACCTCCTCCCCTAACTACCACCCTGTTGCTGTCCTCCCCTCCACAAACAAACTGAGAAAGGATTTATGTGCTCTGTATTCCTTTTCTCGGTATACAATGCTTTTTAGACCCACTTCAATCTAACTTCCATTTCCAGTCCCCTGAAATGGCTGTCACTAAGTCACCAATGGCTTCTAGGTTGTTAAACCCAGTGGACATTTTAGTCCTCACCTTACCTGATCTCTCAGCAGCATTCAACACAGTGATGACACTCTCTTTATGAAACACTCCCATCTCTTCGGTCCTCCTTTTTTTTCTTCTACTATTCTTCCTCAGACTCTTTTGCCAATTGTCCTCCTCTATTCAACCTTCAACTGTTGGAGTTCTTTAAAGGTCAGTCCTAGACCTACTGTTCTTCTCATGCTATATCCTCTCTAGTTGGTTATATGCATTAATTATTATCTATATACCAAATGACTCCCAAATCTCTACTTCTGGCTCAGACTTCTTGGAGCACCAGGCCATATGTCCAACTACCTACCTTATAACTCCAGTTAGGTTTTCAAAAAGTACCTCATATTTGAAATATGCAAAATCAAAGCCGGGGCCTCCCCTCTACCCTGACTAGCTGGTCCTTTCTTAACTTCTCACTGTCTCACCATCCCTTCATTTTCTAGATCAGAAATGGGGAATAATCCTTGACTTTCTTCTCCCTTATCTCCCATATGCAAGGTTTCAGGATGGCAAACTATTCTCTCCCTGTATTTTCAGAATTTCCTCCAAAACTCCAAAGCTGAAGAAGACAGGCATCGATGAAACTTTATCATCTAAAGATAACCACTGGGTTAATGAGATGCAACAGAACTGGCTTTGCGCGTGCATGCACCCACGTGTACACACACGCGCAGGTACACACACACACACACACACACACACACACACGGAATATGAAGGGAGTCCCTGGGGGCAAATGATGTGTCTCTTCCCCTCCCACAAGCCAAGTTAGGAAATTCAATCAAATTAATTGTAAAGATAAGAACCCCTTCAAGAAAAAGATACAAGTATCTCATTGCTAGGTTGGACATCTACCAAGGCAATGGACTTGCTAATTTACTCTAAGCACTCTGAGCAACAGGAAAACAAGAATTGGAGAACAAAAAGAAGTAGCACCAGTTAGGGTGACAAGATGTTTAGGTTTCCCAGAAGACACCAGAGAAGAAATCCAAACTTGAATAAACTGCTGGTACTGCCCAAGAGGGCCACACCCCAAGTGAGGGGACCCTAACACCAAGAGGCTGTGGGAACATTGCTAAGGTAAGGTGCCAAAAGTGGTCCTTCCCACATCGCAGACCTGTACAGAAGCCCTTGCAAGGCGTGTCTTTCATCAGCCATGTCAAGTACATTAGGTGCATCCTCATTTTGTAGAAAGCATAGTCTCCTAACAGTTCAAAAACAGTTAAACCTCCTTTTAGCAACTCAAATTTTAAACCATGTAAAGTCTTATTCCTGAAAAAAAAAATTTTTTATTCCTGAGAAAGAAATCTGGAAGAAAAATCAATAACTCTCCTGGCCTCTGACCAAGAATTTTTTAATTGTGTTAACCAAATAATTTTCAATTTATTACCTCACCTCAGGGAATCAAAGATTATTCTTTCCCACTTTCTGTAATTGGGAACCCCCAAAATAAGTCTTCCTAGTTTAATTAAGTATATGGGAAGCAATATATCAAATGTATATGTTTTTGGCTTAATTTCATTGTGCTGAAATTATTTTTTGTTTGTTTTTTAAAATGTGTATTTATTTTTGGGGCGCCTGGGTGGCGCAGTAGGTTAAGCGTCCGACTTCAGCCAGGTCACGATCTCGCGGTCCGTGAGTTCGAGCCCCGCGTCGGGCTCTGGGCTGATGGCTCAGAGCCTGGAGCCTGTCTCCGATTCTGTGTCTCCCTCTCTCTCTGCCCCTCCCCCGTTCATGCTCTGTCTCTCTCTGTCCCAAAAATAAAATAAACGTTGAAAAAAAAATTTTTAAATGTGTATTTATTTTTGAGAAAGAGCAAGCGGGGGAGGGGCACAGAGAGAGGGAGACAAGAGAATCTGAAGCAGGCTCCATGAGGTCAGCACAGAGCCTGACATGGGGCTCGAACTCACAGACAGTAAGATCATGACCTGAGCTGAAATCAAGAGTTGGACGCTTAACTGACTGAGCCAGCCAGGCACCCCTCCTTGTGCCAAAATTGTATCAAGCTCTACCAGAGATGCAAGAAACAAATGGGTTGAAATAGTTCAATGAGAAACAAATATGACTCTTAACATTCAGTACATCAACCTTCATGCATCTGATTCTTTTAAAGAGTCCACATGTTATCAAGTGCTTCGTTCCTAAACACTCCTGGCTGAGTCAAGAAAAAGAATATGCAGTTATATGCAGATGTATAGGGTTGTGTTCATTTAATAATTTACTCTAAGTAATATTGATCTAAGGGCATGACACATGATTAGTTGAAAGAGCAATGGCCTAAGTACTGTAAGTTGTAGTTTAATCTGAGTGCTGTCTTTCATCTCTTTGAATTTCCACTTTCCCACTGGAAAAAAATGGTGATAATTCCTGCCTTGTATGTATTTATAAGAATTTTAGGTCTGAAATGATATATTGGAAACATTTTGAGAATCTGTAAGGTTAGATGTGTCATAATTCTTTTTTTTTTTTAATTTTTTTTTCAACGTTTATTTATTTTTGGGACAGAGAGAGACAGAGCATGAGCGGGGAAGGGGCAGAGAGAGAGGGAGGCACAGAATCAGAAACAGGCTCCAGGCTCTGAGCCATCAGCCCAGAGCCCGACGCGGGGCTCGAACTCACGGACCGCGAGATCGTGACCTGGCTGAAGTCGGACGCTTAACCGACTGCGCCACCCAGGCAACCCAGATAATTCTTGATATTTTAAAGTAACTTTGGCTTTCGTTTACAGAGATACTGCTGATGAATATCAGACAGATAAATCGTTCCTTCTATTACAGGCATTTTCCAAGACAGATCAACAGCCAGACCAAGATAATATTTGTGATCCTTGATTACCTTAAAAAACAAAATACACTAAAACAGAAAACATGGAAGAAGTAACACTGGTAACTTTCTGTTCATCCCAAAATTTATTTTAGAAGTGTTAACTTCACACGAACTATTCACCTTCAGTCTTGAGAGTATTTCATATGGATGATTTAAATTTTTGATATTCTGGTTGCCACTGACAAATTCTGCATTTTGACAAGTTTTGATGAAGTCTTTTCATTCTAGACAATTTATGCAAACCTAACTTGAATAGTTGATTTTGACTTTATCCCCTTGAGTTCCTAGAACTGCCCTGATTAAATTTTAAAATATAATTACAGGTAGCACATTGAGTCAGTCAGTTAGTCAGAGAAATCTGAGCTCTGAATGCCTACTTCCTGCATCACACTGCATTAAGTGCTCTGGGGGAGGGCGGGGGTGGATGGGAACAGTCATCCATGAAATGATTTGAGGATTATTATTAAAACAACATATCACCAAGTACAAAGTACTCAAGTAGAAACTATACATAAAAGTTCAAGGAATGAAGAGTAAAGGAAGCACCTTTCCTGCTTTAATTGCCTGTCCTATATATTTAACAAATATGTTTGGTGATTGTTAGTAGTCATCCCTTTGCTGGCATCCCAAGAAAACAAATTAAACAATGTTGCTCCACCTAACAAATGGGCAGCCTGGGTTGGTATAGAGAAGTTCTTTAATTTCTTTTATCTGCTCATACTTGAACAGCTTTGTTAAGTGAAGGGTCAGTCAGGGTTGTTGGTTTTTTGTTTTTTTTTAATATTTTTTTGTTTTGGAATAATTATAGATTTATGGACATATTGCAAAAATAATATAGAGAGTTCCTGTACACCCTCATCCAGTTTTACCTAATCTTAATATTTTACCTTGCCATAATACATTTATCAAAACTAAGGACTTGGGGCGCCTGGGTGGCGCAGTCGGTTGAGCATCCGACTTCAGCCAGGTCACGATCTCGCGGTCCGTGAGTTCGAGCCCCGCGTCGGGCTCTGGGCTGATGGCTCAGAGCCTGGAGCCTGTTTCCGATTCTGTGTCTCCCTCTCTCTCTGCCCCTCCCCCGTTCATGCTCTGTCTCTCTCTGTCCCAAAAATAAGTAAATGTTGAAAAAAAAATTAAAAAAAAAAACAAAAAAAACAACTAAGGACCCACAGTGACACATTACTCTTAGCTAAGCTCTGGGCTTTATTCAGATTTCATTCATTTTCTGCTAATGTCTTTTTTAAGTTCCAAGACTTAATCCATATACCACATTGCAAAGAGACTTTAATGTCTTGCTGCTGAGATTTAAAGATCAGCCATTTCTGGGCAATGAAGCTAATCCATGTCAAAATATTAATGTGAACAGTAAAAAGTAAACTGAAAGCCCAAGAGCTACCTGGGCATACCACAGTCTTAGGTTCTCAACTAACTTTAGCAAGAAATAAGCATGATTTTATATCAGCCACTATCCCTTTTTTATTTACTTAAAGATGATGATTGCATCAATATGAGCTTTGCCATAATTGCTTGGGTATTTTTTTTAAATATCCATGAGAATAATTCTTTTGGTATCATATAGGGTGGACACCTACATTTTCATACATGAAGACACAAATAGAGGTTGATTGAGTTTCCAGTTAGGGAAGCTTACCATAGTCACTAGAGAAACAGAACTTTAAATAGTCAGCTGAAGGGAATCAGAAGATAATAAAGGATCAAGACCAGGGGGTGTACAACTTGGGTATGCATCAGGATCACCTGGAGGGCTTTCTAAAACACAGATGTCTGAGTCCCACCCCCGAGCCTCTGATTCAGAGGGTCTGGGCTATTCTCAGCATCTGCATTTCTAACAATATTTCTGGAGATGTGGATGCTACTGGTCCTGATACTACACTTTGAAAATCACTTTCTTTGGTAGTTGCCTGGAAGAAGAATAAAGCCATTTTGTTCTGACAAGGTATAATTATAGGTCCCTAAATTGATATGTTGTCTATCAGTTAGATAGGGAATCTGTTGAATCTCATTCCATATCTGTGCAAGAACTAAAATAGAAAATAAAACAAATATATTAGTTTTCCAAACTTGTGTTTACTGTTCAGTCTTCCTTTCAATTAATGCTTTCATTTTAAAAATAACAGAATATTGTTTATAACAATAATAAAATATCATTATAAACGAACCATAAATTTGTGGCCTGAAACAAGACCTCTACCTTGTTTAGTAGAAATTAATAGGGGTGAGGGATGTAACACTCTTCTTCAGCAGTGTTTTGTTTTGTTTTGAGATAGAGAGGGAACACGTGTGAGCAGGGGAGAGGGGCCGAGGGACAGAGAGAGAGAATCTGAAGCAGGCTCCACACTCAGCAGGGAGCCCAATGCGGGGCTCCATCCCATGACCTTGGGATAATGATCTCAGCCAAAATCAAGAGTTGGACACTCAGCAGACTGAGGGATAATTGTAAGGAAACTAAATTAATAATATCTCCTGGGGTGTACTGGCACATGGTGGAAATTTTTGGAAACATTACTTACTGAGGTCTTTTATCCCTAATCTCCACTTTTTCACCCTTGTATCAATAAGTAATGTTAGTGCTGATCTCATAAACATATCTTCAGTTCCTCAAACTGTTCTTCCATATCCTTACCTCTCTCTCTCCCAGAAGCCTTCCTGACTCTTGTGATGGAAATTCCAGGAAAGCTACTGACATTTGTTATTTCCCCTAAGTGAAGCTTAGCAATTTTTCAGTTTTTGTGAAGGCATAGACCAACATTATATAAGACCTCATCATCCCTATTAGAGTGTAAAGAGATAAAGGATAAGGTGCATTTTATTTCTATTTCATCTGGTTGCTACAGAAAGAAAAAGAAAAAGGAAACTTCAGAAAAATTGAAAAGGTATGCTGATTGCCTCAGGACAAGAAGAGAAGATGTGAGAACACATTCTTTTTCACAGTGGGTCAGAAGAGAAAAAATCCTCTGTCAGAAGCAACAAATAGTACAGACTTTGGATCCTGCAAGACCCTGCCTTAGGATCCTTCATATGGTCGGTTGGTAGCTTACATCCTGCACAAATTAATAGGGTACAAGAACCTCTACAAAGTGCTCCTTGGATTCCTCTGCAAGTACACTCCAAATATATTCAGGGTTTCTGATAAGGTTGTTCTTGCTAACTAATGGTGGCAAAGGAAAAGTCAGCCAACTTTCAGGGTCCACAGATAAAAAAAAAAAGGTAACAAGGAGATGACCCAGCCCTGGGAAGTATACATCAAGAAGAGGCTCCCATCACACATGACTCCCCTGAACCCCTGTTTCTATCCCCCTGCATTGCCATCAGTGACAGAGGGTTCAGGGGGTGGGGGTGGAAGGAAGTCCCCATTCAGTGAAAATCAGAATTTCGGGTAACCTCTGCCCACCACCGTAAGCTGGACAGCTTACCAATGCCAGTATTTGAAGACTTTTCTGATGAGATTAGCAGTGATTTTAACAAATGTGATTTTTTTATACTGTATAATGAAATGTGTCAACTTTTGGAAGATATGCACGACTCAGTGCACCAATATATTCCAAATGACCACTATAATGCATGATGTTACAAAGTCATGCATGGGTAAAAAATCCATTCAAAATGAAAGCTAGACCAATAGATTTTAATGTGATAGAGTACATATAGCCTGTTGATATGATTTCAGATTACACATTGCAACTAACCTTTAAGAAACTTAAAACTTCTCAATTTTTGGTGTAATATTAAAGATGAATATCCACAGTTACCCGAAAAAGCTCTTAAATATTCCTTCCATTCCCAATCACATACATTTTTGAGGCCATATTTTCTTCATGTACCTAAACCAAAATAGTATGTCACAACTGGTTAAACGCAGAAGTAGGTATAAACCAAGTTATTTCCTATTAAGCCAAACATAAAAGAAATTTGCAAAGCATGTAAAAAAATGCCACTTTTCTTGCTAATTTTTTTGTTTTTCAAAATACATTTTCATAGAGTGTGTATATTATCATATAATGGATTTGTTATTTTTATATAAATGAATACATATTTAATTTGTTCTCAGTTTTAATTTCTACATGGTGCACATTGATATGATCTAAATAAACCGAAGCTCTTTGGGGTTCTCAATAATTTCTAAGAGTGTTAAAGGGGTTCTGAGACAAAAAGTTTGAGAACTGCTACTCTTAAGCCAAGGACTATGCTTCATAACCTTTCATTTTAAATATTGTGTTTCTGATAATTGTGCCCAATGTTTGCTGTACTTTATGTTTGTGAAATGTATAGTAGAGAATATTTTATTTCACATAGTAATTCTTTCTAAGATTATGGAAAATTAAAACATAAATATGGAGAAAAGTTAAACAGCTGAAAACAAAAGAAACAAATGAATAATCGTGTCTCTAGGGTGGGTGATCTAATCGTTACATTTGGGCTAATTTCTATGGAAAATATATTCTCAGCTACCAACCAGGGACGTACAAAATGCATCTAATCTGGCTCTTTGAAGAAGACATGAGAAGGTATCATTCTAAATTTGGTGTTGATTACACAATAAGGTAGAACTCATAGAACCTCTTCTACTTTTTGGATTTGCTTGTGTAATTGTTGGTCTCTCCCAAGTGGAGTTGTTTGATGGAAGGGAATAGTTTCTTTTTTACTGCTAGAACCAAAGGATCTGGCATGAAGTATATTTTAATAAGTATGTGTTGAATGAATGAAACAACAGAAAAAGTTCTTAGACACATAAAAGCCATTCCAGGTTGTTATTTAAATTATATTTATGGTTGTTCCATTATCAGAAACCTAAGCCAGAGGCACCATATGCATTCCAAAGATATACATAAAAGCTCCTTTGATGACCCAAACAACCAGAAATCATTTTAGGAGATGATATTTTAGTGAAACTGCAATTTGATTGTGGTGTTGCTTTCCCTGGTCAAGTAGGGGTCAAGAATGTGTATCACCAGGTAAGACACATGTGGAACTACATATACTCTGGAAATATATATTTTCTTAAATGTTTTTAGTGTTTATTTTTGACAGAGAGAGAGAGACAGAGCATGAGAGGGGGAGGGGCAGAGAGAGAGGGAGACACAGAATCAGAAGCAAGCTCCAGGCTCTGAACTGTCAGCACAGAGCCCGACGTGGGGCTCGAACTTACAGACTGCGAGATCATGACCTGAGCCGAAGTCGGACGCTCAACTGACTGAGCCACCCAGGCACCCCTACACTCTGGAAATATTAACAGGCAGAAAAGAATCTGTTTATCCAAATAGCTCACCTTATTGCTTAGCATCAAGTCACTCGGGAAATATAGTAAAAACTGCCCTTGTATCCTATTGCATCATGGCCGAGTTTAGAATATGCTGAAAAAAGTTAAATGCCTCAAGGAAACGATTAGAAATTATTCCAAAGGCATGATCTGAAGACTTATTTCTGGAAGAAAACTTCTGGTCTCCTAATGTGTTTCTAGTTTCTGGAAAGGGTAGCACACACATTATGTCTCTTTCACAGTGTGGAGTATACCAAGATGACAGCATTCACCATACAATTATTCTTCAGGTCTTTGATATCTGAAAAATCTTCATGTTTGAGTCACTAATTGAGTTTCAGGTAGGAGGGGGTGTGGTTCTAACATCTCACAAAATTGTACTGATTATACTCTTGCTGACTTTAACTTCTTTCACAGGAAAGCTGCCACTGTGACAGTCCTATTGACACTATGAATCCCTGTAATAACTTTTCAACCAACTTCCTGGTCAGTAAAGCCCGAGAAACAAACCTCCTTAATCATGTAGACAGCTTAAAGTATAGAATAAACAAAAAAAGAGGATTCTCAAAATTCCTTGAGATAAGTAGTTTAAGGGCCAATAACAGCTCTTGAGTACCAATGAAAGCATCCACAGTCGACAGGCTACTTCTGTAATTGGGCTATTGTTTTTGTCAAAAGAAACTTCTGAGAGCTTTGTTTGATATGAACATTTTATTGAGCAAGAAACAAAACTCTTCGCAGAGAGATTTCAAGCTAAAAGGGGTTAGGAGCTCAGCTTTTAGCAGTTACAACTCAGTTTATAAAGCATGAATGAGAGAGTACATTGTTGTTTAATGTGTTTGGTAACTAAAAACTTAGTCTTTTTAGTGTAGTAGCACTGTGCAAGCTTAATTGTGTGCAGCTGATTAGCTGGGAAGCTACAAAGTGACACTGACTTGAAAAAAAAGCTCAAGTTTTGCTTTAGGTCAGTCAGTATTTGGGGGAAATCAGAATAGTTTAAGTGTTGGTTATGTGACTATGAGTGCTGGTTAGTCTAGAGATATTTTCAAACTGTGGCCCCCATTTTGTTTTTTCCTTAACAG
This sequence comes from Herpailurus yagouaroundi, assembly GCF_014898765.1. Lineage (NCBI taxonomy): Eukaryota > Metazoa > Chordata > Mammalia > Carnivora > Felidae > Herpailurus > Herpailurus yagouaroundi. Next base: position 71,692,919 of record NW_024412388.1, read on the forward strand.
TTCTTACCAACAAATTATATGGCATAATTCAAGTTCAGGAAGCATTAATTTAGTGTTTGTCAAACAAAGGTTTGTCAAACGTTTATACCACATTATAAATAAAACATCTTCCAATCCCAAAACTGGTACCCCTTATTCTTATGCAATGGATTAATATTTTGTGCCTCTGGAATAATTTTTGTGATACAAAGAGCTTAAGTCATATTGTAAAATAATAGATCCAATTTTGTGAACAGACTCTTGGTCATTTGTTAGTTTGGATCATTGAATTCATCTGGTGTCCAAGAGTTCTATTTCAGGGTGTCTCATATGTCAGAATGAATACAGATAAGCAAAACATATTTATTAAATATTTAAATTGTTTCATTTTAAAACAACATATACTGTATCGGGAATGTACCCTGAGAATATCAGACAATGAAGCAATTAGTGAGAAAAAGCAAATGGCCGAAATGGACATCAAGTCAAGGAGCACTCAACATGAACACTTTTTTTTTTTTTTTAACGTTTATTTATTTTTGAGACAGAGAGAGACAGAGCATGAACGGGGGAGGGGCAGAGAGAGAGGGAGACACAGAATCGGAAGCAAGCTCCAGGCTCTGAGCCGTCAGCCCAGAGCCCGACGCTGGGCTAGAACTCACGGAGTGCGGGATCGTGACCTGAGCCAAAGTCGGCCGCTTAACCGACTGAGCCACCCAGGCGCCCCTTTGAACCACTTTTTAATACATATACTAGAATTATGCTTCAACTTTTTCTAAGCTATAAGCTACTTGAGGGCAATCATGATATCTTTTTTCTCCACACTGTTTGTCATAGTCTTTTATACCCAGAATTATAAAAACAGCTAGTTAGCATTTATTGGATATGTTTCTTAAGCATGCATTATCTCAACAACCTACATGACAATATAATTAGCCCCATTTACAGATCAAGAAATTGAGGCTCACAGAGATTATGTGATTTAATTGAGATTTTATAGTGTCTAAGCGACTGAGCCACCCAGGCGCCCTGAGCCCACTGTTTCAATCGTACTCATTCACACTGTTCCTTTATTGAGCAGTTTAAATATATATTGGCAGAACTGATCAATGCTTTTGTGACTTCTGCAGAATATGGATTTTATTCTGATAACAGAAATCCTTTCATTCAACTCACAAATAAGCCATGAAGAAAAAATAGGAAGTCTCTATATTAATCACCTTATAATCTCATTTGTATAGTACCTCTGAATAAACTTAAGACAATTATCTAAATCCATTTCAGGATTGGGGTGCCTGGGTGACTCAGTTGGTTAAGCATCTGACTTTGGCCTAGCTCATGATCTCGCCATTCCTGAGTTCGAGCCTCTCATCGGGCTCTGTGTTGACGGTTCAGAGCCTGGAGCCTGTTTCAGATTCTGTGTCTCCCTCTCTCTCTCTATCCTTAGCCCACTCACACTCTCTCTCTCTCTCAAAAATACATAAACATTAAAAAAATGATACATTTCAGGATTATTTTGTGTTCTTATGAGGAAAGTATATATTATATGTAGGGAAATAAAATATTAAGACTAGAAGACATTTCCAAAATACTTTTGCAGTCTATATTTTTTAGATAAAGTTTGGTTTGTCTCCTCTTACTTCCCCCTCCTCTCGTTCTTGATCTGATTGTTCCTCTTTAGATATTACATAAAATCTTATGACTTACTGCAGCCAAACCAAAGTATGTCAGTAATTTTAGAGCTCAACATCTTTTCCTTTCTATTATATTGCATAATTCAGTTTTGTATCTAAATATGCTGGCTTTAGTTTTCTAATCACGATTTTGGACTTGTGACTTCATAGCAGGTTTTGTATTCTGGAAGATGAAGTTTTGATGTTTTCAACTTCCTGCGTAAAAGAACTTAAATGGGTAAAAAATGCAGTATGGACATCAAAATATTGGATTATCAAAACATTCAATGTCAATATTTAAACATATAATTTCAAATTAAGGCAGTTTCTGGAAAACTAACTCCTAACAGTAAACCAAAAGGAAGTATTTTGCCTCTGTTTAATTTTCATGAAATTAAAGTGAAGAATACAGAAAAATTTAACCATTGGGGAAACATTTTCTTCCCTTGGCTCTTATGACACTCTCTTCATTTTCCCTTCTCATTCTCCTTTAGTGGGTCCTCCTTTTCTCTCCATCTCTTTATGCAGGATCGTTCCAGTGTTCAGTCCTTGGTCCTCTTCTTTTTTTCAGTTCTTTATCCACACTCACTGTAATGATTCGAAATACTATCTATATTCCAATGACTCCTACATTTTTATCTCTAGTCCATACCTTTGTCTCCTGCTGCAGAATCATACATCCCAACCAACAACAACAATCAGTTGACTACTAAGTGTCTCAAACTCAATGATTTCCAGAACTGAAATCTTGATCTTACCCTTCAAATTAGCTCTACCTTAAGTCTGTCTCATCTCAAATGATGATAGCCCCATCCTTCCAGTTGCTTAGTTCAAAAGTCTTGAGGTCATCTAAACTCTTCTCGTTCTCTCATGCACTTCATTCAATCATCAGGAACTATACCTTGCAAAAGAATCTGATCACTTCTCACCACCTCCATTAGAACCACTCTGGTTCAAGCCACTTGTCATTTCTCCCCTCCTTCACTTTCCTTCCCCTAAAGTCTATTCTCCAAAGAAGGGCTTGGATGATACTTTCAAAATGTAAGTCAAATCGTGTCATTTCTTTTCTCAAAATCCTCCAGGAAATGTGCATCTCACATAAAATAAAAGCCAAAGCTCTTACAAAATCTTACACAATCTCTTACTTCTAAACCCTTCCCCTACCCACTGTCCTCCTTTCTCATATTACTCCTGGCTTCCACAGTTTCCCAAACGTACCATGCTTGCTGCAGTCTAGGAGTCTTGGAATTGTATGTTTCCGTTGCATGGACAGCTTTTTTCCTAGATAAAAGCTTTACTCAGATGAGCAGCTCTTTTCTCAAATAACTGAATAGTTTATCGGTTACCTCTTTCAAATCTTTGCTCAATGTAACTTTTTCCAGAAGGCTTCTCTAACAATCCTATTTAAAAGCTGCAACTGCCCCTCTACCCTCTCTTCTTCCTTTATCCGGTTCTATTTTTTCCTTGCCATGTGTTACTTTATAGCTCATCACATTATTTGTGTGCTCATTTCAGGTCTTTCTCCAGTAGAATGTAAATTTTATACAGCAAAGACTGTTTTGTTTCAGTATTTTGAGGATTCGGCAGATAGCAGATGCTTAATAAAGACTTCTGCGAACTCATCACTCCACTATTCATACAGCTGGGCAGCCCCCCTAAACTTTCCTCAAAACTAAATTTCAGCACCTTCTAAAACTGCTGAAGCTCACAATGTAGTCCACGTTTTTCTTTAAGAACTTCCTGACCCCGGAAGTAAAAGACTAGGTAAGGGAGTCGGAGGGGTAAGCTATTTCCGTTTCCGTACAGACGCTACGGAGCAAACACCATGGCGAAGGCCGGGGATAAGAGCGGCACTAAAGGAAAGAAAGGCCTGAAGCGGAAAGCAACCGCCGAAGAACCTCAAGAGGCCGCAGTCGCTGAGGATGGGGCGACGGAAAGCGGGGTCCAACCCCCGAAAACGGCTGCCTTTCCCCCAGGCTTCAGCATTTCGGAAATTAAGAACAAACAACGGCGACACTTAATGTTCACGCGGTGGAAACAGCAGCAGCGAAAGGTATGACGGGGCCGAGGCTGCAGGGCGCATGCGCTGCATCCGCGCGCGCGCACGACAGTGGGGAAGGGAATAGCACTTGCGTGGTGGCCGTGGCTTGGCGTCCCGGAGGCGGTAATTAATCTAGAAGGATGACGCTGACGTTCTAATGTCCTGGTCCCCTCGCACTGCTTTGGGGATTCTGTCTAGGTTCAGCTTTTTGCCTGAGCGACGAGGATTCTCTTCCTTTCCAGCCCCTGCCTACGTTCCCTGGCTGAGAATGAAAGCAAGAAGTCCCGCTCTCCTAGCAGTGGGGAAAAAAAACCAAAAAAAAAAAAAAAAAAAAAAATCCCCCTCCTGACCTGGAAGGAGAAAGTCTCCCATCTCTGTGCTTCGACCCGTGCACCTAACGTTGGCAAATTTCTAGAGCCTGTAATACAGGCAGTACGTGAATCCAGTGATGCTTTTCTGATTCCTGGGCAGCAACTCTTACCTAAAGTATTTCTGTGAAGTTTCTGGTAATTCTATTTGTAGCGTTGTCCTCATACTGTTCTAGGAGATAAACAGATATGAGGAGATAAACAAAGCTCAAGATCACAGTGCTTATTTGTGGTTACGTTGCACTCGGAAGCAAGCATTTGTTTATTCCTGTACATCATAAAAGTTCCCGCACATAATATTCTTTTTACTTGCCTGTCTCCTCTTATTAGATACTACATCTTTTGAGGCCCTGAATAGTGCCTTACTCATAAGCGCCAGAGTGCTTTTGGAGTACGTAGAGAATCTAACTCATTCTGGTGAGCGCGTTTGCGGGAAGGGCCTCCTCGAAGACTTCTTAACACTATAATGTGAGATTTGACGTATGGAGGGTCTACAGGCGTTGGGGGAGGAGGGCGTGGCCGGGAGAGCACTTTCTGTGTGTGTAAGTGAGCATTCTGTTCAGAAATTTCCAGCAGGTACAAATTTACAGTACAAATGTAACTCACTTTGCAAGTCCTTAATAATCTTAAAAGCATATTTTGATTGTAAAATTTATAACTAATGGTGGTTTATTGGAAGCAATCTGAAAACGCATCTCCCATTCTCATTTACTTGTAGTATTTTCCAAGAGAAGCAACCGGCATAGCCATCATGGTTTTCTTGAGAATGCAACTTGTTAGGAATGCAAAATAAAACAGCCACAAAAACGTGTTAACTAGTTTAGATGGGCGTTTCACATTTTCACTTAATTTGAGGCTTTACAGTAAGATAAAAAGTAAAAGGTAAAAAGGCAAACTTTAAATATTCATACTAGCCAATTTCAGTTTTTTGAAGGAGAAAGACCTTTGTTTATTGATTAGCCAGCTTATTTGGTTTACAATCACTTTGGTATGAAAGTCTGTGTCAGGGTGTTTGCTTTAATGCGATACAAAGATTGCTGAGATAAAGTGGCCGTAGCATTAGTAATGTGTAGTTTCAGTATGTGTTTGTGATATAACTGATGGTTTCTCAATATTTTTCTGTTTTGTTTTTTTTTTTAAACCTTTTAGGAAAAGTTGGCAATTAAGAAAAAACTTAAAAAAGAGAGAGAAGCTCTTGGTGATAAGGTAAATAACATTTTTAGCCACCTGCTTTCTGTCTTATGTTGAGTAATGCTCCCTTATGTTTATGTTGTATCGCTTTCTTTTAAAACTTACTATAAAATATTTCCAGTGTATAAAAGATATGAAAATAAAATAACAAACCCCTTTCCATTCATTACCTAGCTTAGAAAACATTGCATTAGCAAATAATTTTCGAAGTCCTTTGGATGCTTCTTACTGATTGCTTTCCCCTCCAAAGCCAACCACTTATGAAATTGCCATTTTCTTGTTCCCATGCATTTCTTTCTTATCTTTAGGTTTGTGTCCCTAAACAATGAACACAATAGTGATGTTTTGCATTTTTTTCAAAATTTCATGTAAATGGTATGTCTACTGTAACTTGCTTATTTTACTTCATTTTACATGTTTGAGAGATAGAGACTTAGCTTTCTGACTTTGGAAAGCTTTTGGGGAAGCTTCCCAGTTTAGGCCTGTGGTTGGAGTTTTTGTGACTTGGAGCAAAGGCTCTTGGGGAAAGGCAGGATGCAGCCTGTTCTATTGTAGGATTGAGGTGTGTAGGAATGAAAGCTGATACACAGGATATTAACCCTTTGAAGACTGAGAATGGCAAGCGGGAGGAAAGTGAGATACTTGGATGGACTATGGCAAAGAAGAGAGTAAAGATAATACATCCAAAAACGATTTGGCTACTTTTGTGATATTGATAAGAAATGAAGTCTACTGAAAATTTTTAAAAGGACTGCTAAATACATCCACAACTAAGCTGTTTTCCTTTAATTTTATTTATAGCTAGTGTTAGATTTTGACTTATGCTTGCAAAATTTTTAGAACATACAACTCTTCCTCCTCTACTGTCTCTTAAGATAAGGTACCAAGGAATGATAAGCATTTTTGAGGAAAATGAAAAATGTAAAGATTATATGCAAACTAAACACTCTGCCTTTTCATGCCTTCTCTTAATAGGACTAGGTTAAATCACATGAAATTGCCAGTTTTAGACTGTTTTAACCTGCAGAATTCTATCAGCAGTTATTCTCTTTTTTTTTTTTTTTTTTTTTTAATTTTTTTCAACGTTTATTTATTTTTGGGACAGAGAGAGACAGAGCATGAATGGGGGAGGGGCAGAGAGAGAGGGAGACACAGAATCGGAAACAGACTCCAGGCCCTGAGCCATCAGCCCAGAGCCTGACGTGGGGCTCGAACTCACGGACCGTGAGATCGTGACCTGGCTGAAGTCGGACGCTTAACCGACTGTGCCACCCAGGCGCCCCTCTCTTTTAACTCTTAGTAACCAGCCAGTTATAGCAAATATGCCAATCGCCTTTGGATATATCACCATTCTTGTTTTTGGAGTGAAAAAATGAATTCCTAGAACTGCCTCCTTTAAAAAATTACTTAAAACTTAGTATTTGTTTCATAAAGTAATAAGAAATGAAATCCTAAAGAGTTTAGCAGTTCTTATTTCTTCCTATCTCTGCTAACATTCAAAACCACATGTTTTGAATTTGTTTTAGTCAGTATATGCTTACAGTTCTGTATTCCTGCTCTGTAGCATTTCATTTACACAGTTTTTTGGTCTAAGCTGAGTATACATGATTGCCAATTCTAATAATATTCCATTATGTTGAAGTGTCACAGTCTTTAGCCTGTTTTTGGATGTTTGCTGTATTTGCTGTTCATAAATTGCTTCTCTCTTTCATACCTTACCATAAATGCCTCAAACTGGAATTACTAGTTCAGCAGATAGATTTGTAGCTTTGGTTATTTATTTCTGGTGTTTTTTAAATTTTAATTTTAGAGAGAGTATGCATGTATGCATGCGTGTGGGGAGAGGGACAGAGAGAGAGAGAGAGAGGAGAATCCCAAGCAGGCTCCATGCTTAGCGTAGAACCCCACATGGGCTCAATCCCTAGTCCCTGGGATCATGACCTGAGCTGAAATCAAGAGTTGGGCGCCCAACTAACTGAGCCACCCAGGCAACCTTTGTTATTTATTTCTGAAGAGCTTTCTGAAAGCATTGGAACAAAGCTCCATATATATGTACCTTTTGTACATTTGACTCTTGAACAACGTGGGGTTTGGGGTGCAGAATACCAACTCTACTCCTGCACACGTGAAAATCCCATACCCTACTATTGGCCTGAAATCTTACTGATAACATAAAGTGAATTAACACATATTTATGTGTTATATGTATTATATACTGTATGCTTACTATAAATTTTTTTTTAATGTTTCCTTTTGAGAGAGAGAGAGAGACAGAGCATGAGCAGGGGAGGAGCAGAGAGAGAGGGAGACACAGAATCCGAAACAGGCTCCAGGCTCTGAGCCGTCAGCACAGAGCCCGATGCAGGGCTTGCACTCACAAACTGTGAGATCATGACCTGAACTGAAGCTGGACGCTCAACCGATTGAGCCACCCAGGCGCCCTTGTATGCTTACTATAAAATAAGCTGGAGAAAATATTATTTGGAAAATTATAAGAGAAAATACCCTTATAGTATTGTACTATAAAAAATGCACATATAAGTGGGCCTGCACAGTTCAAATCTATGTTGATCAAGGGTCCACTATAATTTTTCCAATCTATTTGATATTTTTCTTAGTGTATAATTACTTTGATCACAGTTTCTTCTTTCTGCTACTTCTGAATGGTTTTAGACCATTTCATTCAGTTAGCAATTCTTCCAGTATGTTTAGGTCTCTGCTTAAAGTTAAAAAAAAAAAAAAACCTCTTAGTATTATTGTTAGGATTGATACAGCAATGGAAATGAGGAACAGATTGAGGCTTTGGATTATTTACAGATTTCTGTTACTCTTCCCTAACCCAACTGCAAAATTATTAACGTAAAATCCTTCTAAAACTTAATCTGTTTTTTTTTGTTTTTTTTTTTTTAATTTAGGCTCCACCAAAGCCTATACCAAAGACCATTGACAACCAGCGAGTGCATGATGAAACTATAGTAGACCCTAATGATGAAGAGGTAATGTTGGAAGTCTTAAATAAATTTGGATGACCACATTTGACAAATTATTTGTTCATATGTTGATATTTAAAGTACTGGCTGGTGAAGTTGTATAATGGACTGATTCAGCTATAATGTTGGTATATTATTTGCTATAGATTGTTTCATAACTGAATTTCTCAATAATGCTATAGGAAAAACTCTGATTCCACTCATTTTATAGAAATGTATTATATTTTATGACCAGGTAAACTTTTTGTCATTTAATTTATAGTACTTCTGTTGTTTTTAATATCATTTCTCATTATAGAGTTTTATAGTACTAGAAATTTTGATATAAGGATAACATTTGATATTTTTTGTGTCCTCATAAAACTCTTGGTTTCAGGATAATCATCCACTTTTCACTTTTCACATTTCCCTTTAAATAGTTTGTTACAGTATGGTGAGAGAATCAAGTTTTAAATTTTTTTTGTGTGTGTGCAGGGAATTTGGTTTTGGTTATGTTTGTTTGCTTTCAAACCGTACTATTATTGACATTCTTTCCTATTTCCTCATATAGTCATTCATTCAGTCAGTCAGTCAGTCAGTCTTCTAGCAAATGTTTATTGACTGCCTGCTGTGTACTGGGATCTGTTTTAGGAACTTGGCATCTGTCAGTGCACCAAGCACCGTGCCACATATACACACAAAATATCAGCCTTTTTCTGGGCTATTGGTCAGTTTGGTCAGTTTGTCACTGTATCACTTCTTTATTTTTATAATTATTTATCTTCATGGTAAGTTTATCTGTTAGAGCAAGATGCCCCTCCCCACATCCATCCTCAAATTTCTCTTCAGGAATGTTCATTCTCTTTTTGGACCTTTGGTCTGCCATATAAAATTATAAAAATTGTATTAAAGTAGATCACTCAGGGGATCTATTTGTATATTGCTCTTTTTAGGTCTTTAAAAATGTGATTCAGTGAATTTTATAATTCTCTTCATGCAAGGTGTACATATAAATCTTTTTAGAGCTATTGATGGCTATCTTATGTTTTTTATCAGTGTAAATCACCTCATTGAGAATTGTTTTATTTGCTGATTTATAAAAATACAATTGATTTTTGGACTGTGATCTTCTAAACAGTAGATCACCTAGATTCGTCTCCAATAATTTGTCTAAATATTGTTTTCATTTCATGTTTAGCTAATCATTTCTACAAATAACTTTCAATCCATTAATCATTTATTTCTTTTGTGCTGACTAGAGCCTCCAGCATAATGTGAAACAAATAGAAAACGCAATAGTGACATCTGTGCCCTGGTCCTGGTTTTAAAGAGAATACTTCTAACATGCCATCTTTAATGTTTGTGTCATTAATGGTAGATCTCCTTATATGTTAAGGAAAATCTGTTTCTTTTTTTGCTGCGGGGAGGGGGGTGTTTGTTTATCATGAATGAATGTGAAACATTATCAAATGCTTTTTCTGAAAATAGAGATAATTATGTACTTTTTCTGCAAATATTGAGATAAATATGTAGTTTTTCTCCTTTATAGTACCAATGTAGGAAATGAAATGGATCTTCTAATGTTAAATCTCTTTTGCATTCTTGGGGTAAATACAATTTAATTACAATGTTTTATCTTTTACACGTTTTGGTTTGTCAGTACTTTGTTTAGAATATGTACATCTATGTTTATAAGTGAGACTGCAGAAATGTCCCTTTCCATTCCTAATATTATTTATTTGGGCTTTTCACCAGAGATACATCTATTTTGTGACTCTTTTTCAAACTACTTTTTTCTTTGATCATCTCTTGAAATTTTGTTTTCTAATTTATTTATATCTCTCCTTATCTTTATAATTTATTTCCTGTTACTCTGTTGAGTTTATTCTTCTTATTTAACTCATTTTTCATCTTCCTTTCTATTTCTTCCTTTCTATTGTGAGCAATTAAGGCCACAAAATTCCCTGTAAGTACCACTTTTGGTATATCCCACAAGTTTTAAGATGTGTTTCTTCATTATTATGCAAATCTAAGTATCTCCTTTAATGGGAGATTTGTTCATTTCTTCTGGTAATTTCTTTTTTTTTTTCTTTGCTTGACGTTTATTTCATTGTTTTCCCCCGGTTCTTATTATATTGTTTATTTTACTTATTTAAGGTTTCATTTATTCTTCTTTTTCTAGTTTCTTAAAATGGGAGCTTACGGGGCGCCTGGGTGGCGCAGTCGGTTAAGCGTCCGACTTCAGCCAGGTCACGATCTCACGGTCCGTGAGTTCGAGCCCCGCGTCAGGCTCTGGGCTGATGGCTCAGAGCCTGGAGCCTGTTTCCGATTCTGTGTCTCCCTCTCTCTCTGCCCCTCCCCCGTTCATGCTCCGTCTCTCTCTGTCCCAAAAATAAATAAACGTTGAAAAAAAAATTAAAAAAAAAATGGGAGCTTACATTACTGATTTTATACTTTCTTTCTTTTTAATATAATCTGATAAAGCTATCATTTTCCTCCAAAGCACTGCTTTAGCTACATCTCATACCTTTTGATATGTTTGTTGTGTTTTCATTTTCATTCTGTTCAAGATATTTTCTAATTTCTCTTGTTATTTCTTCTTTGGCTCATTGATTATCAAGTATGTTGTTTAATTTCCAAATATTTGAGGATTTCCCACATATATTTCTGCTGTTGATTTCTTTTTTTTTCAACGTTTATTTATTTTTGGGACAGAGAGAGACAGAGCATGAACGGGGGAGGGGCAGAGAGAGAGGGAGACACAGAATCGGAAACAGGCTCCAGGCTCTGAGCCATCAGCCCAGAGCCTGACGCGGGGCTCGAACTCACAGACCGCGAGATCGTGACCTGGCTGAAGTCGGACGCTTAACCGACTGCGCCACCCAGGCGCCCCTCTGCTGTTGATTTCTAATTCAATTTTATTGTGGTTCTGGAACATACTCTGTTTGATTTTAGTCCTTTTCAAGTAAAGAACTGTTCTGTGTTTTAGGATAAGATCTATTCTTGAAAATGTTCTGTGTTCCTTTGGAAATGTATATTTTGCTGTTTTGAAGTATATTAAGAGTTGTTTTAAGTTGTTTGATTGTGGTGTTCATGTTTTCTATATTCTTGCTGAATTTTCTATCAGTTACTGAGAGAGGAGTATTGAAACCTCAAACTATAATTGCTGAATTATTCATCTCTTCTTATTCAGTTGACCCTTAATCCAGTGTCCCATATTGTCCCATCCCTTCGATTGTCCATAGCCATATTTCTTAATGTCTATTTTGTTTCATATACACATAGCCACCTAAACTCTTTTGTGGTTACTGTTTACATGGTATATCTTCTTTTTTCATTTTTTACTTTCTTCATTTCTTCTTTTTTACTTTCAACCAGTTTATATCTTTGAATTTAAAGTGTCACTTACAGGGGCATCTGGGTGGCTCAGTCAGTTAAGTGTCAGACTTCAGCTCAGGTCATGGTCTCATTGTTTGTGAGTTCGAGTCCCACATTGGGTTCTCTGCTGTCAGTGCAGAGCCTGCTTCGGATCCTCTCTCCCCACCCCTACCCCTGCTCTCTCACTCTCTCTCAAAAATAAACATTTAAAAAATAATAATAATAAAGTGTCACAGATGTTGCTTTTTTTATTCAGCCTGACAATTAGTATGTATTTTTTAATTAAAAAAATTTTTTAATGTTTATTATTTATTTTTGAGAGAGAGAGGGACAGAGTGTGAGTGGGGGAAGGGCAGAGAGAGAGGGAGACACAGAATCCGAAGCAGGATCCAGGCTCTGAGCTCTCATCACAGAGCCCAACGCGGGGCTCAAACCCATGAACTGTGAGATGATGACCTGAGTACAAGTCAGATGCTTAACTGACTGAGTCACCCAGGCACCCCTGACAATGAATATTTAATGTTAACTATTGATGTAGTCATATTTACATCTGCCCTTTTACTTTTTTTCATTACATGTTATATATTTTTTAATACTTTTTTTTAATGTTTATTCTTGAGAAAGACAGAGACAGAGCATGAGTAGGGGAGGGGCAGAGTGAGAGAGAGACACAGAATCTGAAGCAGACTCCAGGCTCTGGGCTGTCAGCACAGAGCCCGACACGAGGCTCAAACTCACAAACCGTGAAATCATGACCTGAGCTGAAGTCAGATGTTTAACTGAGCCACCCAGGTGCCCCACTATATTTTATACCTTTATTCTGTTTCTCCTTGGCTTTCTCTTATATTAAAAAAATATTTTTATTATGCTATTTTAATACCTCTTAATCTTTTAAGTTATATATTTAAGGGTTTTCTTAGTAGTTTCTGTAGGAATTACAGCATGCATCTTTAATTTATCACAGTGTACTTCCAGCACATACTGACATGATTCTGGTAAATACAACAGGTTTCCACCAGCATAGCTTTGTTCCTTCACTCTTGTTCATGCTGTTGTCATATATAACATTTGTCTGTGTTATAAATCCAGTGTTGTAATTTCTGCTTTAAAATATCTCATTGTTCGGGTGCCTGGGTGGCTCAGTCGGTTGAGCGTCCAACTTCAGCTCAGGTCATGATCTCGTGGTTTATGAGTTCGAGCCCCGCGTCGGGCTCTGTGCTGATAGCTCAGAGCCTGGAGCCTACTTCGGATTCTGTGTCTCCTCCTCTTTCTGCCCCTCCCCTGCTCAATGCTTTGCTTTGTCTCTCTGTCTCTCAATAATAAATAAACGTTAAAAAAAATTTTTTTTTTAATATCTCATTGTTTTATAAAAAAAGAAATTTACACATACAACACACACAAAAAGTCTTTTATAGTTAACTTCGTGTTTACCATTTACAGTGCTTTTCTTTCCTTTCCTTGGATCTAAGTTACCATCTGGTGTCATTTTCTTTCAGCTTGTAGGATTTCCTTAAATTTTTTTTTTTTTTAGGTTTGTTTATTTTTGAGAGAGAGAGTGGGTGTGCATGAGCATGAGTGGGGGAGGGACAGAGAGAATCCCAAGCAGGATCTATACCGTCAGCACAGAGCTCTAAGTGGGGCTTGGTCCCACAAACCGTGAGATCATGACCTGAGCCAAAATCAAGAGTTGGACACTTGATTAACTTGAGCCACCCAGGCACCCCGGGAGATTTTTACTCTTATCTTTGGTTTAAAGTATTTTTTAGGTTATTTGCTTGGGGAAGAAATAGATCCCAGGCTCTGAAGTTTGGCGAAATCATTCTGACCTTGGTAAAAGTATAACTTCCTTGGGAGCCCAGGAGCAAGGCCCACAAACATTAAAAGTTGAATTTCCTTTAACAGCACTGTGTCTCCACTTGTTTGTTTTATTGTTATTTTTAACCTGCCTCCTGAGTGATCGTCCTTGTGTTTGTGTGGCTCAATCGTAAGTCAGTGATTCGGGCAGAGATTGTGTTGAGATACCTTGAGCCTCTGAGCCCCTATCAACTGAGCTACCTGTGGGTTGAGGACTGCATTCAAAGTTGCAACCAGTTTTCAAGTCTCCCTCACCTTTTGTGTGCACTGGTTTTTTAGGTCTGTCCCATGTATAGTTCAGCTGTCAGCCAGGGATTTGTAGAGAGATTATCTCAGCTCCTCTATGGCTCTTACATTTCCAGAGCTCTCCTTTGAATTTCTGGCTGATCCGCACCTACCCTGAACTGGCTCAGTAACTCTAGACTGGCAAAGCTAGGGTTTTCAAACCCACCTCTCCCCAAATCCAGTTTACCACCTTTGATTCAAGATTGCTGGTTCTTGCCTACCATCAGACCTGAAGTTGATAAAGTTACTATTTTTGTAGCCATGTTTATGGAAGAAATGGAATAGTTCTAAGGAAGATTCCTGATGTTCTTGCCCACAGCCCTAGCCATTTTTCAAGAAAAAACAGCTCAGTTTGTGTCTTGAAATTGTTTTTGACAGTTTTTTCCAGTTTTATACTTGTATTCTACAGGTAGAAAATCACCCAACCTCTTTATGTCACCATTAATATAAGTCCCTCCTGGCTGTCTTCAAATCCCCTATCAGCCAGGAAGGAGGTCAGTGTCATAGGATCCTGCTGGAGCTACTTTTAAAATTCTGGCCCAGTAGAGTGTTTGATATAAAATTATCCTTTTTCTGTTCACAGGTTGCTTATGATGAAGCTACAGATGAATTTGCTTCTTACTTCAACAGACAGACTTCTCCCAAGATTCTCATCACAACATCAGATAGACCTCATGGGGTAAACATATCTATCAGTGTAGTTATTGAATTCTTAATTTTCTTACATTACTTAGACTATTTAAAAGAATTCTTTTCAGAAGATCTGAGTTAATTAGTAATTTAATAGATAATGCCTGTGAGTAAGCTAAATAAAATGAATACTGGTGATGTGATGTAGGTTCTCTAAGCATGATTCTTCAGGATAGGGTTTATCAACCTCAACACCATTAGCATTTGGGGCTGGGTAGTTTTTTATTATGGGGGTTGCCCTGCTCATTAGAGGATATTTAACGGTATCCCTGGCCTCTACCCACTAGATACCACTACCAGCTGTCCCCTACTATTACCACCAGTCATAACCACCAAAAAATGCTTCTAGATATTGTCAAATGTCCTCTAGTGGGGCATAATCACCCCCAGTTGAGAACCACTGCTTTAGGATGGTCAGTCTTTGATAAAGGATTAAATACTGTTCAGATTTCATTTTTTTCCCTACCCTTGTTCTTTATTAATAACACATATTAATCATTGCTCCTTTCTTTATTAATGTATACCAACTTAAAATTTTTATTCCTTTTCACCTCAGAAGATTTCTGTTATTTTGTTTTGCAGAGAACAGTACGACTCTGTGAACAACTCTCCACAGTTATACCAAATTCACATGTTTATTACAGAAGGGGATTGGCTCTGAAAAAAATTATTCCACAGTGCATTTCAAGAGATTTCACAGATCTGATCGTTATTAATGAAGATCGTAAAACACCAAGTATCCTTTCTTTATTAAAGCTTTCCTGTCTCACCTTCACCCCCTTTTAAAACATATTTAAAAGAATAAGGAAATGTTTTCTATAACTTTCAGAACATAATTTTTTAAACAAGAAAATTATGTATCTCTATTCAAGAATCTATAAACTATTTTTTTCATTTAGCAAATATTCATTCAAGCAAATGCTATAGGCAAGACATTACTTTAGTCCTTAGTAAAAGATGCAGAGATAAACAGGAGCCTTAGGGAGTTCATAATCTAGTAGGAGAAAATAGAAATGTAAACTAACAAATATGTAGAGTGGGTAGTACAGTTAAAGAGAAATACAGGATACAGTGCACACTCTGGTAAAAATCTGCCCTGGGGATATCAGGGAGGAAGGACTTGACTGGAAAAAATGCTTAACTCAGTTTGGTGAGTATGGGCGAATGAGGTGAATAAGGCAGAGGAAGAGAGCCCAGTGCAGAGAGACCATTTGTAACGGCAGAGGCATTAAGGAGCAGACCCAGTTGGGGATCTGCAAGTAGTTTGATATGGCTAGATTTTATGTTACCAGAGGTGGTATCACAGGATTACATTTTTGAGGCAGATATGAGCCCATTTTATGTATTTACTGCTGTTTCAGATGCCAAGAATACTCTATCCTTTTTCTGTGAGTCTCAGATCCTAGGTGACTGTGTCACTTGAAACCAAGGTATTTTTTACTGTTTGCAGAAATTAGATCATATAAAGAATGCCTATATTTGTTGTTGTTGCTGTTGTTTTACTTATTTATCAAATTGTGGCTGTGAGATCACTAATTTTAAAGATGATCAACTGAATGGGTCAAGTTCTTAAAATTATTAAGGATTCATAAAAAATAGGGACAGGAGTTTCCTGCTGCCAGGATAACTTTTTTTTTTTTTTTAAATCAATGAACACTGCTTTAAAAAAAAATGGTGTCAAAGCTATTTTTTAAAAATCTAGATAACTTTTATGGTTTTTACTATTTTCAATAGAAGTTAAAGACGTTATCCACTTGTACGAGTTGCTTTCTAGAGACTAAAATAGAGTAGAGCTAGCTTTGTAATGTGATGTTTTTTTGGCCATATTATAATTTGGCTTGGATTGTGGGTTAATGTACCAAAATAACTAAAATCTCTTGAATACTTAACTATTTCAGAAGAGGTCTGTTTTTAAAAATGTAGTTGCTGCCTTCTTAAAACTACCTCCCAAAATAAAGTGGCAAGGTCTGTGTTCCTCTTTTATTTTTGGCAGTTAAAAAAACCATCATTATTTTAAGGCTGCCAGCAGGTATTCATCAATTGAATAAACATTGTATCCTTGTTTTATCTGAGCTATTTTATATGGATACTGCGTTTCACTTACACCATCTATTGCCTTTAGAAAGCTATGTTCTCTTTTCCTTATAAAATTGTATTGTCTTTTTACTCAAAATGTATTAATATTTTTCTGATTACCATATTGGACACCTTGTAGGGTAAGTTAACCATTAGATTAAGATACCATCAGTACACAGACCAAATTTATATTAAGGAAATAACTAGGCTAATGAAGTAATCCAAATATGAGATTGCTTCTCCTATACATGTAACTATATATGCACACAGGTGTGTATGGGTGTCCCAGGATTATAAGTTTTGAGTATAGAATTATGCAGCAGTTTCTAAAAGTCCTAGTGAATAGAGTTTGTATCAGTATAATCCTGCCTCGATGTTGATTTTTATAATTTCAGAGATATTTCATTTTCTTTTCTAATTGATATCTAGTAATGAGTTAATGGCAAATTATTGGTGAAACAAGCTAGGAAAGCAGACCTCCTAAATTGCTTTTGTGTTCTCTGTTAACAGAGAATGGTCTTCAAGACTAATGAGGAGATTGCTGGGGGGCCCTGGAAGTCCATCTTGGATAAAAAGTTTGTAAGATAAGGCCTAGAAACTCTGAATAAGCTCAGATATCCTGGCTTCAAAGACTATGTGCACAAACTTGTAAAGGAGACTTTGCTACTCTGGGGGAAGATACATGAGACAGGCAAGTGGAGGAAGGAGGGAGAAAGAGGACTGCTAGTTAATATATGCCATGATCCAGAAAAAAACGTCAAATAATTAAAGGGAGACTAATTTGTAAGCACATAATAGAAATGGTGTATGATTCCTAGGGACTTAACATGGGCTTACAAATAACAAATCATGACCCCTAATGATGACACTTGGAGAAAACTTGAAAGAATTGAGGATGTACAGCCTTTGGGAAATTAGAATATGGGGCATGACAAGATACGGAAGGGCTGCTGTGTAAAAGAGTAGTGCCAAATGGTGGGAATGGCTTATAAATTTTCAACTTAACTCTAGAAAAGAGCTTTGTCAACTATCTAAACTGAGTCTGGTGGCTTTGGGTCAGGCAGATGTAATGTTAAAAAAAATTTTTTTTTTTCAACGTTTATTTATTTTTGCGACAGAGAGAGACAGAGCATGAACGGGGGAGAGGCAGAGAGAGAGGGAGACACAGAATCGGAAACAGGCTCCAGGCTCTGAGCCATCAGCCCAGAGCCTGACGCGGGGCTCAAACTCCCGGACCACGAGATCGTGACCTGGCTGAAGTCGGACGCTTAACCGACTGCGCCACCCAGGCGCCCCAGGCAGATGTAATGTTAAATACAGACTCCATTACATGTGACTTTTGTCAAGTTTCTTAGCCACTTGGTTTCCTCATCTTTTAAAATAGGAAATGATACCTAAATCTTCAGGTTTCCCACAAAGACCACATTAAATGTATTGTGTTTCTTTTTTAAATTTTTTTTTTAATGTTTATTTACTGTTGAGAAAGTGAGACACAGAGTGTGAGCAGGAGAGGGTCAGAGAGAGAGGGAGACACAGAAAATGAAGCAGGCTCCAGGCTCTGAGTTATCAGCACAGGCCCCATGCGGGGCTCAAACTCACAAATGGTAAGATCACACATGAGCTGAAGTCAGGCGCTTAACTGACTGAGCCACCCAGGTGCCCCTAAGGTATTATGTTTCTTAAGGCATAATACCTTAGTCCTGTTGTGGGCATTTTAGTAAATGTTATGGTATAGGAGAAAGCACGGAAGTTTTTCCTGGAGACACCTAACATCTTCTATTGATTATTTCTAAATGGAAATTTGAGTTAGGTACGTCTTTGTCCTATACTTTTGGCAGCTTGTAGGCTGTTTTGCTTTCTTGGCCTTTGGGGACTAAACGTCCTTTTTGCCTCAGTCATCGTAACAAAATACCTGTATGCATTAGGGCTTGGGCACAGGTGTAGTCCCACCTGTTACGATCTGCCACCTAGCTCTGAAATTTGAGCTTATCTACCTAACCTTTCTCAACCTCTTTTCATTGTTACTAATAGGGATAATGAACTCCTATTCTTCAGGATTTATGTTAGGAATTAGTTAGGAATTTATGTTAGGAATAAGTAAAGCTTTTTGTACAATGTGGGTACGTAGGAAAGGATTATTTTGGATTTTATAGTTTTGACAGAAACCACAATTGAGTTGCAATGTCCTAGAAAGTTGGGGATCTGCAATTTGTTTGATATTGCAGATTTGATTTAGGTTGGAAGTGTTGATTTAGGTTGGAAGAAATTACCTTTACCTCTCTTAGCTCCCATGAGTGTGATTTTTTTCTATGTGCAAATGATCCAGAAATACTTTTGGCTGTACCTCAAGAAGTTGAACCTGTGACGAATTTTTGAAAAGAAGGAAATTTTGAAAAGAAGGAATTCAAACATTACTGATAATCTGGTATGTGGTAGGCACTAGTATTTATCAGAAACAAATGTATCTTCCAAAAGTTAACAGATTAGTTGGGAAGAAAGTCATTTACATAATTATAACTCAAATCAGTGACAAGTACTATATATAGTTAAGTAACAGTGACAGCTGAGATTTAAAGCTTAATGTTAACTGTGTAAAAAGAGGTGGCATTTGAAGTGAGCCTTAATAACAGTACTGCCCTTCTTGGTCAAGCTTGTGTGAATCCCAAGGCGGCAAGCCCCTTCCCCAGTAAACCAACAGAAACCCCCGCCCATACCACATCTCCCTATCTGATTGCTCCGCAGGGCTTCAGTTCTAGTGGAAGTAGTATCTTGTCTCATTTGATAAGCAGATCAGAGCACACCTAGTTAAAATTGACCACATTCTGGCCAAGTACTAAACATTGCCCCCTGCAGGCAAGGCCAGCCTCTGCAGATGACTGGCCTGAAGGATAGAGCAGCCAAAACACAACTGAGCGCACACAGCACACATGAGATATTCCCTCAAGTGCCAGGCCCTGGACATCATGGGACCTCTTCTTCATAAAGCCATTACTCTCAAAAGCAGGAAACCTAAAGGGCTTTTCTAACACAGAGAAGAAGGCAGAGACCTAGAAAAAAAATGCCAAGACAGAGGAATTAATCCCAAGTGAAAGAATAAGTGAAACAGACATAAGTAACATGTCTGCTGGAGAATTTAAAGCAACAATCACAAGGATACTCACTGGGGTTGAGAAAATGAAAGACTCTGATCAAAATCAAAAGCAGTCCAACACCAAGATACATTGTAATTAAACTTGCAAAATATACTAATAAAAACATCTTAAAAGCAGCAAGACAAAAGAAGTCCCTGACTTAACAAGGGAAGACCCATAAGGCTAGCTGCAGCTTTCTCAACAGAAACTTGGCAAGTCAGAAGGGAGTGGCATGATGTATTCCAAGTGCTGAATGGGAAAAATCTACAGCCAAAAATAGTCCAGCAAGGCTATCAGAATAGAACAGATAAAAGAATTTCCCCAAACAAAAATGGGGAAGTTCGTGACTATTAAACCAGCCCTGAAAGAAATATTAAAGGGAGTTCGTGACTATTAAACCAGCCCTGAAATAATTATTAAAGGGAACTGAGTAGAAAACTCTCCAGAAACGATGACAAAACAAGTATTAAATGGCACTAAATGCGTATCTGTCAATAATTTCTCTGAATGTAAATGGAGTAAATACTCCCATCAAAAGACATAGGGGGAGTGGGTGCCTGGGTGGCCCAGTTGATTAAGTGTGTGACTCATTAATCTCAGGGTTGTGAGTTCAAGGCCCGCATTGGGCTACACGCTGGATGTGAAGCCTACTTAAAAAGCCAAACAAAAATAGGGTGTCAGAATGGGTAGAGAAACAAGATCCATCTATGTGCTGCCTACAAGAGACTTATTTTAGACCTAAAGACACGTGCAGATTTCAAGTGATGAAAGACTTGGGATGAAAGACACGGGATGAAGAAACATTTATCATGCAAATGGATGTCAAAAAAGCCAGAGTAGCTGTACTTGTATTCGACAGACTTTTTAAACAGAGTGTAATGAGATGAAGAAGGGCACTGTATCATAATATAAGGGACAATCTAACAAGAATATATAACATTTGTAAATATGCCCCCAACATGGAAGCAACCAGATATATAAAATAATAGTCATAAAGGAATTCACTGATGAAGTGAGCCTTAATGGAGGAGTTAAATATTGCAGGTGTTTCAAATAGCATGAACAAAAGTACATGATAGGATTAATATGTATGGTGTAGAAGACTGTCAGTGTCTACCAGTTAGGAAACATGGGGAAGGCATACAGATTAGAAAGGTGGTTTGGGGCCACAGAGTGTTACAGTGATGTTTTTACTCTGTAGATAAGCTGTTGTGAGAGTATTCTGAAATTAGGTACAGCTATCAAGACTCAAGGTATCTAGTTTGTTTTTCAGTTAGCACATGAGAAACAGTGGTCCAGATACAATGAGTCACATCCCATAGCCTACTATACAAACTCGATTTACCGTCTGTATTAGAAATGTACTTGGAATGGTGGGAGAGACGTCAGGCCAGCAAGGATCCTGTTTTAATCTAGTTGGAAAATCTCAAGGACCTCAACTAACAATAGCAGTAAGGGTGAAGAGGAAGTTATGGAAGTGAGGAATTTATGAGGGTAAATAGGATTTGGCAAGGAAGGGAAGAAGGAGGAAGTTGAAGATAACCATAGTTTTTAATCTGGGTTAATGGGAGAATGTTGATACCTTTATCAAAAATGGAAACTTCTGTTTTGTAAAACTGTGTGCAGTTAGATTTGAAATAAGTAGTCTGATTATGACCTCCTTTTAAGGTTCAGTATTTGGAAAAATCAAGTTGTTACAAAAATTTGAGGAATGTTATCTTAGCTAGCTGCATTCCAGACTTTTAAAGCCCTAGCACTGCTACCCCTGCTGATTGTAGGTAGGGCTCTTATACTTCATTTGTAGTTGAGAGTGTCTAGCACCAAGTCTGCTTGTGGTAGACAATCAGTAAATGGTTATTAAATAATTGATTCTAATTTGTGGCCCAGTAATCCCAAGAGTAAGAGCTGGTCTTTTGAGAAACACTAATAACCTTGATTTTAAGAAGAGAGCCGAGTCTCTGGTTTATGGGACAGTATTTCAAAGCTGACAGCATATACTTACAAATGTACAAAAAAAATGTACATACAAATGTGTAAGTATGCATTTTTAGGGTTATAAGGCCTAAACATTATACTAGAATTCCATCTGGTCTATCATTCCTATTAGGGTAGTGTATATAAGCTCTTTGAAGAAACCTACTTTGTTGAATATGCAACATACCCTCTTGAGAGTGATGAGGTATTTATCATACCATGAAGAGACAAAGTGGGACTACTATAGGGGGACTAATATAATCTATTTTTCTGAAATATTTGGTTGACTTATGGTCTTTAGTTTTAGGTATGGTAAGAAAATTTCTTTTCACCCAGAGGAATACATGTATCTACCTGTTGATCTAGCTACAAAATTTAGGAGCCTTTGGACATACACAGGATCAGTTACTTATGCAATTTAAGATTTAAATAACCGAGTTCAGTGTGTTCTTAGCTTTATGAACAGATGGATTAATTCTAAGTCACTTGCCCAGTGGCCCAACCGCTCATTTTAAAATGAGCAGTGTTCGTTTGCGTAAAGAAATTAAGGTAAGTTTTACGTGTTCCTTAATTGGCATTGGTCTCCTTGCAGTTTTTGATTAGTAAACTCTGTAACTTATATAGATCTAATTGCTTTTATAATGGCCTTTGCTTTCCTGGTTAAAGCAAGTTTTATCTACCAGTAGTTTTCTTATGAGATTGTAACTGAGTTGTGGCAGACAGGCAATAATAGCCTTCATTACTCTGAAACCAGTTTCTTTTCTAGTAGGACTTTGGTACAGCCACTACATGTTAAAGTTATTTTAGAAGTATTATATTTCATGGAATTGATATTATCTGTGGTAATTGATCATTAAGAAAGATACCTTTAAAGTTTATCAGTTTGTCAGGTAAATCCTGAAACTCGAACTTGCAATAAGGATATTAATTCCTTAATGTGATTTTTTTTCATAATTTTTCTAGAGAAGAGGTAAAGACCCTACAGAACACGTACCAGAAATAATTTTGAATAACTTCACAACACGGCTGGGTCATTCTGTGGGACGTATGTTTGCATCTCTCTTTCCCCATAATCCTCAGTTTATTGGAAGGCAAGTTGCCACATTCCACAATCAACGGGACTATATCTTCTTCAGATTTCATAGGTGAGGAAGGTTCTTTAACTCCATGGACTCTGATTTCAATTATGAAATACATTTTCAACATAAAATGTTTTCTAATGTATTGTGACAAGTATTGTAGATGAGAAATAAGTATCTTTTGAACTCTGTCATATTAAAGAAATTACATTTGGCTTATTCAGACTGTTTTCCCTAATTCTTTATCTTTGAAGGTACATATTCAAGAGTGAAAAGAAAGTGGGAATTCAGGAACTTGGACCACGTTTTACCTTAAAATTAAGATCTCTTCAGAAAGGAACCTTTGATTCTAAGTATGGAGAATATGAATGGGTCCATAAGGTATGTGCCTTATTCTTTGAAGAGCCATTTATATCATTTCAAAAGTATAGAATGAGAAGGAAACTTTGTACTTTAAGCTTTGAGTGCTTATACCTTGTGTTTCTGACCTCCACGAGCTTGAAAGAACCAATCTCTGATAAGGTATTTGGGTCTGATGACTAACACTGGTTCATTTGAAGTATCCTAAATTAGATCAGTGGTCCTCAAAGTGGGACCACCACTGTTAGAAGGCAAATTGTTGGGCCATAGACCTACTCAATCAGCAACTTAGGGGCCTAGCACTGTTTATCAGCGTTATGATTCTGCTGTATATATGAAAACAGCTATAGAGGTTTCATAGAAGTTTGGAGATCACTTTAAGTCCTAAATGAAAACTTAAATATTTTAAAACCCATCTCTTTTCTAATAAGCCATATTTCACCTAAGTACTTACTTTAACATTTTATATATCATTACACACACACACATACATATTAGAACAGTAACTTCTAAAGACTATTCAGTCTCAGAGATGGACCCAGAGGTTTTTTTTTTAGCATTGTTTACTTTTTTTTTTTCCTTCTAATTTTCAGCCCCGGGAAATGGATACAAGTAGAAGAAAATTCCATTTATAAAGTACTGAAGGAATAGTATTGGATTGTGCTACAACAGGGCCTCTTGGATTTCAACTCTGGCATCTTTTCAAAATGGCATCTACTGGTTGGGTTTCATAAACCTTTCATGTCTGGACAAGTGCCATGAATTATCTTTCACTGTTTATGTAGCAAATACAAATAAAAGTCATTTTGGTGAGTTTAGAAATTGCAGTTTAAGAGTCCTAAAATTTAATTCTCTTATTTCTAGGGATTGTGAATAAGTTGGAATCAAGATTCAAAGTAAGTTTCTCATGTGTACTTTCATGGAACATTCGGTCTGGAGAAAAAATACAGTCCTTGGTAGATACTGTGTAACCCAGGGGCTTTCTACCAGAATAAACTTGGATCTGGCACATCTTTGGAGGCCAGGTTTCTGGGATATTTTAATATTTCTTTAAGCCTTTCAGAATGGCAAATTTTTTTTTTAATTTTTTTTTTTCAACGTTTATTTATTTTTGGGACAGAGAGAGACAGAGCATGAACGGGGGAGGGGCAGAGAGAGAGGGAGACACAGAATCGGAAACAGGCTCCAGGCTCTGAGCCATCAGCCCATAGCCTGACACGGGGCTCGAACTCACGGACCGCGAGATCGTGACCTGGCTGAAGTCGGACGCTTAACCGACTGCGCCACCCAGGCGCCCCCAGAATGGCAAATTTTTAAAGCAAAATGGTTTACCAAGGACTTAAGGCAAAATTGCAAATTACTGAAGCTAATCTTCAGTTCCATTTTTCTTGGTACTTTGTACCTCATTACATCATACTGTAATATTCCACTCAAGAATTGTGTAAAACTCTGAAGTTTTTAACATCTTCTAATATTCCCATGTCTTTTCTCTACTGTCCTTATTAGGAGAGCAGTCTATTAAGTAATTAATTTTTAGGTGTAATGGTAATACCCTACATAAGGGAGTTTTTTAGTATTTCTCATTATTAAATAACTTTTATTAAAACAAAGTTAATCCTACAAATGACTCATGTGTAGAAACTAGTATTAGCAGCCTCCTCCTGACCTTGAAAGAAAAAAGTTTGCAACTTATCTTTAATTCTCTAACAGTCTTTCATATGTATGGTATACAATTATGTGAGATGAGCTGTAGAACAAGCCCTAAAACATAAACCTCTTCTTAATGACATTGAGAAATTGCCATTATCTTATGTGTTCAAAACAAATTAATACATAGTATATTCAATACCAGTAATTAACCAAAAAACTTTTACACTAAGTATTTTATTGTATGTGGCTGCCAGTGTATATAAAATAATTACCCTTGTGAAATAGAAATTTATGAAAATTCAGAGAGGTAGATGTTAAGGACTGACAAAAGTAGAAGTTTATATAGTATGGCACGTGTTATAGGGATAAGCTTTCATACAGGCTCCAAATTTAGTTCTCCTTTGAATATGCACTGGTTCATGAAAAATGGTTTAGAAAACCTGAAATGGAAAAGAAAAGAGTAGATTAGGGGAAAGGACCAAAACACAATAGTTTTTTCTGAAAAGTAATACATCTTCTATTACTTTGAGGGCATTCATTTGCATGTTAGCTTATACAATGCTTTCAATTAAACCAAGCCTTTTAGGAAGCAGACATATCACAGGGTTTCAAGGGAAAAAATGAGAAATAGATCTCTGTGGTATATAAAATAGAATTTTCTCTTAATTTTCACAACCACTCTGAAGTACAAATCACCCATGGTTTATAAAAAACAGACTTCTAGATTAACTTGCCAAGATCACTGCCAAATATACTCTATATCCTAATTTTTAAAAGTTAACATAAAAATCTCTTAAATTCAGAAAAATCTGAATATCCCTAGAAAATAAGCAATAGCATTGAGGAGAGCAGTTTGATAAATTCTACTAAGGTAGAAGATGCAATCCCACTTCTATTTACTGTAGAGGCCACTTTTAGGCAAACAGGCTTGAGCCATGGAATGTAAAAAGTGCCCACATGGATCCCCTGCCTGGATACACACAGGCCCATCAGGCGATCCACATTAAAATATCCTTAGGCCCTAACTAACCAATGGGCTACTTACAACTAGGCACAGTTACCAAAAGGAAGATTCCATACATCGCCTCATGTTCTCCCTTTAAAAACAGCCCCTAACTGCTTCCTCGTTGCAGAAAGCCTCTCCTTTGCTGTCCTGCCCAAAGCTCCCCCTAAGGTGTATTCCATTCCCACTGCCTCATGGCACAAGCCTTTCTGCTGTCCTGCCTTCCCGGTCCCTTAAGGTGTATGCAGTAAATTTCTATCTCCTTTGTTCTGTCTTGGGTAAATTCTTTCACCTCCATCACCATCAACTTCCACCCGATCACTGCCTCACATGTGGAGGCCCCCATTCAACTGGACAGACACCCCACTTAACATTTACCTAGATAAACCTATACATAAAGTGAAACATACATGGATGTTGACTATCGTGGTGTTTTAAGAGGGAAGAACTAGGAATAGCCTAAATGTAATTCGGCTGGGGAATGGATAAACAAACTGAGGTTTATACACACGTTGAATACTAGAGATAGAGAGCAGGTAAAACAATCTACAAGGATCAACACAAATCTCAAACAATAGTTGGTCCTTAAAAAACAGTAACTATGTTTTAAAACTACAAAACACAAGAAACGTAGTAAAAAGTAAAAACATGGGTATACCCACTTCAGAGTAAGTTACCTATACAGAAAGGTAGAAAAAGTGTCTTTTATTTCTTTTTGAAAATTAGTAACGGGGCGCCTGGGTGGCTCAGTCGGTTAAGCGTCCGACTTCAGCTCAGGTCACGATCTCGCGGTCCGTGAGTTTGAGCCCCGCGTCGGGCTCTGGGCTGATGGCCCGGAGCCTGCAGCCTGCTTCCGATTCTGTGTCTCCCTCTCTCTCTGCCCCTTCCCCGTTCATGCTCTGTCTCTCTCTCTGTCTCAAAAATAAATAAACGTTAAAAAAAATTAAAAAAAAAGAAAATTAGTAAGGTAAACTAATTCAGGATGGTAGATATATGGTTCTCTATACTTATTTGGAAATTTCTATTGTCTTAGAACGAGAATGTTCAAGAGGCTTAAACAGAATGGTGAAAAAAAATGTTTAACCTCAGTCAGTTAACATTTGAATTACTAGATCAGTAGAAAAACTAGAAAAAACTAGATCAGTAGAAAACAGTAGCAAATAGGCTGAGGTCTGTTTGGCAAGGGCTCAAGAGAAAGCACTCTTGAGCTCCATGTGGAAAGTTTGTTCCCAGTTAGCAAGTGTTATTAAATTTTAAATGTCATTCCTTACTGAATAATCTTACTTCTAGAAATTTATCTTAAAGAAAACAGGTAAACTATACATAGGACTACCAAGATATTTGCCTCAGTGTAGCAATATTTAATGATGTTTAAGCTGTATTAATGATGTATAATACAGCCACTAAAAATTTCATTTACAAAGAATTTTTAATGAAATAAAGTTCAAGGTTTTTTTTAATTTTTATTTTTGAGAGAGAGAGAGAGAGCATGAGAGGGGGAGGGGCAGAGAGAGAGACAGAGAGAGAGAGACATAGAATCCGAAACAGGTTCCAGGCTCTAAGCTGTCAGCACAGAGTGAGGCTCAAACTCACAAGCCGGGAGATCATGATCTGAGCCGCCCAAGTCAGATGCTTAACCAACCGAGCCACCCAGGCATCCATAAAGGTTTTTTAAAAGCAGAATAAAAACTGTACATACTCACTGTCTGTAAACCAGCATATAAATTTTTTTCCCTCTTAAAAGGAAATCTAGATTAATAATGATTGTCTCTAGGTCTGCTGATCATGGTCTTTGTATTTTCCTTGTATTCTAACCTACTGCTAAGTTATCTATGCTGTCTTTCTTTAAACTATATATTTTTAAAAGACATGAATATAAAGACTCAAATATAGAATCTATGTATCCCGGCCATTCAGTGTGGGCCCAGGATGACCAACATCTGTATAACCTGGGCATCTGTAAGAAATGCTTCAGCCCTATGCCTGGGTGGCTCAGTTGGTTGGGCATCCAACGTCATGGTTCATGAATTCAAGCCCTGTGTCAGGCTCTATGCAGACGGCTCAGAGCCTGGAGCCTACTTTGGATTCTGTCTCCCTCTCTCTCTGTCCTCCCTCACTTGTGTGCAGTTACTCTCTAAAACAAACATTAAAAAGAAAAAAAAAATCCTTCAGCCCTTAGAATTTAGACCTACTGAATTTGAATTTGCATTTTAACAAGGTAATTTGCAGATACATTCAAGTTTGAGAAGAAATACTTTTACATCCAAACATCCTTTTCTTGGCCCAAGGTGTTTAAAATCATATCCATAAACCTGTTTTATTAAACTGCCAGGATTAGTAGCTGTTATTTTACTTTGAAATCCGGGTTCTTATCCTAGCTATATTATAATTTTGAGCAAGTCATTTAAACACTTATCTGCAGACTCCTACAAAATGAAACTGTTAACAGCCAGGTAAGAAGCCACGTTTCTTTTTTTTCAACGTTTATTTATTTTTGGGACAGAGAGAGACAGAGCATGAACGGGGGAGGGGCAGAGAGAGAGGGAGACACAGAATCGGAAACAGGCTCCAGGCTCCGAGCCATCAGCCCAGAGCCTGACGCGGGGCTCGAACTCACGGACTGCAAGATCGTGACCTGGCTGAAGTTGGACGCTCAACCGACTGCGCCACCCAGGCGCCCCAAGAAGCCACGTTTCTTAACAGTATTTTACATCAAATGAAAATAAACCACTTTATAAAGTGAATACAATGGGGAACAGAGGTTTAAAAAGAATCTTTAATAAGCCATAAAAATATGAAATACCCAAAAACTGCCATGAAGAATTAATATTGCTGAAGCAAAGAACTATTAACTATTAAATACGAACATGTTAGGCTGTTAAAAAAAAAGCTACTTCCTTATGGAAAACCTGTTACTCAAAGGTGGTTTCTGGTGTTTCAAAATCTTTACCAATCATTGTATTTACTGGAAGCATGCTGACTTCCTGGATACTCCCAAATCCACAAAGCTTAATTAGGGAGGGCACCAACTATGTAACATGGTATTTTAAGAAGCTGGCTTCCTGCACTTTGAGGAGTTAGAATGTTTGTAAAGGGTGTGTGCCATAGTCTTTCTTTTTTTTTTTAAACACTATTAGTTTGGTTGCTTCTCATAGGTCAATATGAGTACACCCTCTGAGTTAAGTACTGTGAATTTATAAAAGGTAGCAGCACCCTTGGATTACATATTAAATTATCCACAGCATGTTTTTTTGGTCAAATCTCTCTTGGATTAACATTATACAATTTTGCACACGCTGACACTTGAAATGGAAGCTACAGATTAACATATGGATACATGCTTTAAACCAGCCCATCCTGAAATCTGAAATCAAATCCACCTCTCATACACTTCATTTCTCTCTTGTTGTATCTTTACCTAAGAATAAAGAGTAAAACCTGTTATCCCCCACTACAAATGTCCACACCATGTCAGTCTATTCAACTATATCCTGAATTTCTCTTGCATTCCCAATTAATTCTCTGCTATGCTGTGCTACAGAGCTGGTTTCTATTACATAAATGACATCAGAATCCAAATCAATTGGTAGTACACGTATTCAAAGTTGTCCCCATAAACACTGCAGTTTAAAAAAAAAAAACAAACCCTAAATATTAAAGAAACTTACCAAAGATTCGTTTTACTACAAAAAGGAACAGACTTTCTGGGGTCTGAAGGGATTTGTACTTGAAGATACTCCAGTCAGCAGGGGATCGTGTTGAGCATTCTGCAGACAGAATTGTTTCAAATCTGCAGCTGCCTGGGAAACCTGTACAAGACAAAAGGAGGGGGTAGTGGGAGGAGGTGAGAATGTTTTCAGGAAGGTTTTCTCAAATCTTTGAAATACCCGCAATAAACACTTCTCTTAACTCAAAAGAAGACATATAAAGAGTCATACTGAGCTCATCATACTCCAAACACTGCACATACAGTGGACTAGTTTATAGTATGCTTTCTTTTGCTTGCTTATTAAAAGCATCAAATGATTTAGTACATCTGCAAAGAAAAACCCATCTGGGTAGTTTATTAATAAACTTCAGAGGTACTCAACCTTCAGGTTACTCAACATCTTGTTTTTTACTAAAAGCAGTACACAAGATGCAAACAAAAGGTGTTAACTGTCTTGAAAGCATATATATTACTGAGAAAATGAACATCATGTTCTAAATCTGAACCACTCAGTTCATTGTTTTGGCATTATGTACCATCTGCTGTTTCATGTTACAAAACTGGACAGTTCAGTGTCCTGTAACTGAAAAGCCGATAGCAAACACTGAATTATTTTAGCCACTTCACCAAGCAGCCTGCCTTTAAGCAGCAGTGTGTCTGCTTAAATGTGATTTAATTTTCACATATGTATGCAATGCCACTCAAACAGCACTTAAGGAATTAGGTATCACTTAAACACCTATGATTTGTATATATTCTGATTAGGTGATGTAGAATACCAGAACAGTGAACTGAACGGTTCAGATGTAGAACATGAATAAAAGATGCTCCAAATGAATACAAGATCCTAAGTCTTGAGGTTTAGGAAGATGGGAAAAACAATCATTTTATTTTCAGTTTTAACTATCCCCAAGAGGGTGAGAGCAGGTGTCCAGTTCAGTTGGGCATTTGAAAGGGAGGTGAAAGCATCACAAATACTCTAAGAAATCCTGCAGATTACTGCTGTAACCCAGACATTTACCTGGTAAAAGGATACATCATCCCAAAATGAATCTCAAGCCTTGAAATGTTTGTACATTATACAGCATTTTATCCACTTATACAACAGTTTATCCACAGGTTAGCAACTGTGTAATGTGTAAATACCTGTTAGCAAGTGCTACAAGTGGCCATCCTGCTTACCCACCAAGAGAAGGTGTAGCTAAAGTGGGGAATGCAAGGTATCATTTTACACAATCTTAAAACTTGGTTTCATTCACATTAACTAGCAGTAAGGATAAAGTATCTGACAACTTTCTGCCTAAAGTGTAGGCAGGCTTCCAACTTAATTACCTCCCTTTCACAAACTTCTCAAGCACCACTATGTGCCAAATATACTTCTAGGCACTGAGAATACATAAGAATAGCCAGGTTCCTGTTATGGAGGTGACAGTTCAGGAGAAAATACAGACAAGGAGCTATTCAGAAATAGAGTGGTTAGATCTTGACCTAAGGAAAAGTGTCTCTGAGGAGGTGACATTTAAACTGACATCTCAATGACGAGATCCAGCCAAGTAACTATCAGTGAGAAACAACCATCAGCGAGAATTCCAAGCAGTGGGTGAACTGAGACAAAGGCTCTAAACTCAAACAAGCTGCTAGCCCCTAAAGCACAGTAATAATCACCATCCAGGAGATTGAAACCTTATAATCTTGGCATAATTATTAGTGCCCTCTTTCACTCTCCAAAGTGCCCTGGTTGGCAATACAATGCATGGTCACCCTACATATGGTATAGTTTGCCAAGCATTTGTGAAAATTTCTATCAACTGTGGTTAAACATAAAGGTTTAACAGTAAACTCGTGCTAGTTTAAAATATCACCAAAAAAAAAAGCATCTAGCACAGAGTCATGGATAAAATAGGTGCACAAAATAAAATCAAACCAACCACACTTTACAACAGAGTTAAAGAAAAGTTCATTTGAAGTCCCAAGGTGGAACACCCTCCCCTCCTTGCTACATCCCTAGTATGAGATGAAATAACTCTAAAACCAAAGCCACCTGTGGTGACTTTAATGCTCCAGAACAGAAGCCTCCTGAAGAATTATGTCCAAGAGGCAGGCATCACTTGGAAGAGTCACTGGAGTAGCTGGGGTTTTCATAGTAAAACCCTCAGAGTACTTTAATCTGAGGCCTTCATCTCATTTTCTTTCGAGACAAGGAACTAAGTACCCCCAATGACCACTTACTACTTTCAGCCAGCTTTTTTTTTTTTTTTTTTTTTTGCATCCCAGTCCCATTTTTTTTTTCTTTCCTGGGCCACTCTAACCTGTGATAAAGGCGCACATGTGTGATAATGTAATGGTTGGTTAAGAAACATAGGATTTCAAGTTTCAGAGTTAAATCCAACCGAGATTGACCATAAATCACGGAGATGAGTTAAGAAGCTGGAGATGAGAGAAATGGATTCCAAACAGCAATGTAGTCTACAGCACTTAAAGGACAGGGAGGGGAATCCCACACCAAACTGATGGGAATTTCCCTTCCCTCCTGAGGTGACCACAACTGAGTAAGCTAGGTCCCTGACATTTCTATTTAAGGAAGTAGGTAAATGGGAGGCTATCTTACTCCATAAAACATTTCAGGGAGAAGTAAACACTTAGCCAGATGAGTACACAATCAAGTCATCTTGAAAACTGGCTGCTTCTTTCAACAGAGGGCATGATTTATATTCTCGTTTCTTTTTTTAATTACAAGAAGTGTTTCACTTGTAAGATGACCTGCATCAGAAAGAAGCCAATCCACTTAGGATTTTAAAAATCTGGAGAAACTTGGGACAGCACTTGAATGTCAGGTTGTCCTGCCAACACACACAAAGGTTTCTCCCCGCAAGGTAAATGCCCCAAGACAAGGTCAGTATTAACTAGACGGCAAAACAAGGAAGAATGGTCCACTCTGATCACTAAGGTATGCAAACCAATAGATATTTCCAAGGTCAGACACAGTAAACTGCCAACTAAGTATGAAATGCACGCTTTGTATGAGGTTGTACAGAACACACCAGTGGTAACCTTAGGCACCGGGGACGTTTCGAAAACAAACATGCTTCTTTAACTTACAGTTTGAGTTTGCAAAAATTCGTTTTCAGGTATGTGTTCGGTGGATAAGAGGAGTTGGCAAGGAGTGGGTTTGGGAACGTTCCGACATGCAAATAGGTTCTGTTATGAATTAAAAGCCAGGTAAAACTCTGTCCCGTGAAAATAAAGGGTGGAGTCTGGTAAGCTAAGGACTAGAAGGGTGCGGACGGCGCTCGGAGGAGCAGCTGTTGCCCAAGCCAGCCGCGGAGTCACGGCGGAGGGAGGGAGAAGGGCCACCGGAATGCGGAAAGCCGTGGTTCAGCTCCGGGGCCAGCCTGCCTTGGAAAGTCCTGGCGCGGAAAGGCGCACTAACCGACCCCCGAACAAAACGCCGATCCGCGCCGCTACTTCTCTAAAGCTGGCCCTCCCGGATCGGGTCGTCGCCGCCGAGCGCGCGTCCTCCCCAGAGGAAACAGGAGCGGGACAAAAGTGCCGCTCCCCCCAGCCACCCCGGCCGCCGGATCCCATCCGCCGCCGCCGCCCTCCCCTCCCCCTCGTCCGCCCGCCCCCGCACACCTTCACGCGGTTGAGCCCGGCTTCCAGCCGGAGCTGTTGAACCACTTTCTTCATAGCGGCGACGCTGGAGGAACCCGACATGGCGCTCGCGAGAGCCGGGCAGATTCGTCGTTGCGGGAATCGGTCCGGTAGAGGGTCCGCGGGGTCTGACGGCGGGGCAGCGCGGCGGGGGGCGGGGCTCCGAACTTTGTCTCTTAAGTTTCCGGTTCTTTGCCCAGAGGCTCCACCCGCGGCGCGCATGCGTGTCCTCCACGGCTCTCAGTTCCAGCTCCTCTCCCCACGCAGGAGCGGAGCCGGAGGGAGGGGAAGAAGGGAGTGAGAAGGGGAGGATCGCGCTTTGGGCAGAGGAGCAGCGGGAAGCCAGCGAGACCTGTCGCCCATCTTCCTCTCCCGAGAGGCCGACTTAGGAGAGGTAAAGAAAAAGCTCATTAGCCGCCAACACTCGAGGGGAACCTGAAAAGGACTGGTTAGGAAAGGCGGGTGCTTGAAGGAGTTTATAAAAGACCTGCTGGACAGGTGACAAAGAGGTTCCAGTTTTCCTGACGGCCTTGGCGGCAGAGGTTGTGGGAAGAGAAGGGCCCAGCCGAGGAGTAGGAGCCTGAAGTAGCCGGCGCGAGTTACGGACACCCCGTCTCCTTAGAGACGCGTCTCTAAAACGCTACCCGAGTTTGTGGGCCGGCAGGTCTTCAGCCAGTTTCCGGCCATCAGACCCCCCTGAGGCCCAAAGCTCTCTTTCGAGCTCGGAGGTCGCCGTAACTGACCGAGGGAAGCGGGGCGGCGGGGAGCAGGGGTGCTGGCTCGCTAGGGGAAAGCGCGTCTTCTCAGGATTTGGCTTCTCTCGCTTCTTATCTCTTGGTTTTTTTCGAAGAGGTGGTGAAGAAGCCAAAGTACTTGCAGAAGATTACACCCGTCTCATCTTGTTATCCACTTCACTTGGGGAATTAACGCTTATTACACCTTAAAAAATAAAACAACTTTTGGTGCTTCCGGAAAGTTTGTTTTGTATTTCAGTGGTAACTTATTACCTGCTGCTTGAAATTGACCTTCAGAGGAGTTGCTGGAGAGAGAAACAGTAGTATCTAATCAAGCAAAATAAGCTCAGCCAATGAATGTCTCACCCATGGAAACTTATTTGTTATGTCACAGCGCTTAGGATAAGTGTTTCCTCCTATTCAACGATTAAAGTACATCAAGGAATACACTACTGTTTTCTTTCTATAAACGTGAATGATTTAATCACTGAGACATTTCAGATTTTTTTGTGTAGTGAGAAAATCCACATATAATTTGCTCTAATTGACAAATAACACATTATTTACTAAATAGTTCAAATCACTTTACAAAAATGTACAGGGTGCTTTAGTAGTTTATTTAATTCATACAATAGATGTAATAACTAGGGTTAAAAACCAAGGTTTAAATTCTGGCTCTACCACTTACCTTGGTATTCTCCACCACCACCCCTCCCCACCCCCTCCTGCAGGCCAAAGCCATTTAAACTTTGCTGAGCCACTGTTTCCCCATTTCATAATGAAGTAATAAATCTATCCAGAATTTTTAAAATTTAATTGAAGTACAATTGACACACAATGTTACATTAGTTTCAGGTGTAGAACAGTGATTTGACAACTCTCTTCATTATGCTGTGCTCACCACAAGTGTGGCTGCTATCTGTCACCATACAATGCTATCACAGTACCGTTGACTCTATTCCTCGCTGTACCTGTTATCCCAGAGACTTATTCATGCCATAGGTGGAATCTTGTACCTACTACGACCCTTCATCCATTGTGCCCATCCCCCCACCCTCCTTCCCTCTGGCAACCGTAAGTTCTCTGTATATGGGTCTCTTTCCGGTTTTGTTTGTTCCTTCATTTATTTTTTCGATTTCACTTATAAGTGAAATCATATTGTATTTGTCACTCTTTGATTTATTTCACATAGCATAATATTCTTTAGGCCCATCCGAGTTGCAAAGGGCAAGGTCTCATTCTTTTTTAGAGAGGAGTAATATTACATTACTGAATGATATTCTGCATGTTCTTTTTTTTATAACTTTTTAGTGTTATTTATTTTTGAGAGAGAGAGAGAGATGGAGTGTGAGCAGAGGAGGGACAGAGACAGAGAGAGGGGGAGACACAGAATCTGAAGCAGGCTCCAGGCTCTGAGCGGTTAGCACAGAGCCTGGCGCGGGGCTCGAACTCACAAACCGTGAGATCATGACCTGAGCCGAAGTTGGATGCTTAACCGACTGAGCCACTCAGGTGCCCCTATATATTCTTTCTACATTCATCCATTGATGAATACTTGGGTTGCTTCCATACCTTGGCTGTTGTAAACATTGCTGCAGTAAACATAGAGGTGCATATATCTTTTCAAATTAGTGTTTTCATTTTCTGCAGCTAAATATCAGGTAGCAGAATTACTAGATGGTATAGTGTTTCTATTTTTAATTTTTGAAGAACCTGCATACTGTTTTCCACAATGCCTGCACCAATTTACATTCCCACCAACAGTGCAGGAGAGTTCCTTTTTCTTCACTTCCTTGCCAACACTTTTATTTCTTGTGTTTTTGAAACTAGCCATTCTGAGGGGTGTGAAGTGATCTCCTTGTGGTTTTGATTTGCATTTCCTTGGTGATTATTGATTTTGAGGATCTTTTTATATGTCTGTTGGCCATCTGTGTGTTGTCTTTAAAAAAAATGCGAGTTCAGGTCCTCTGCCCATTTTTTAATCAGATTGTTTTTTGGTTATTGAAGTATGATTAACATACAATGTTATATTAGTTTCAGGTGTATAACATAATGATTCAACAGCTTTATACATTACTCAGTGCTCATCACAATCAGCATACTCACCATCTCTCACCAAACAATATTATCACAATATTATTGGCTGTATTCTTATGCTGTACTTTTTGTTTCCATGACTTATTTTATCACTGGAAGTTTGTACGTCTTAATTCCCTTTATTTCACTCATCTCCCTACTGTCCTCTGGAAACCATCAGTTTGTTCTTTGTATTTAAGGGTCTGGTGTTTTGCTCATTCATTTGTTTTTTAGGTTCCACATGTAAGTGAAATCATATGGTGATTGTCTCTCTCTGTCTGACTTATTTCACTTAGCCTAATACCTTCTAGTTCCATTCATGTTGTTGCAAAGGGCAAGACTACATTCTTCTTTATGGCTGAGTAGTATTCAATTGTTTATATAAACCACTTCTTCTTTATCCATTCATCTGTCAATGAACAGTTGGGTTGCTTCCATATCTTGGCTATTATAAAATAATACTGCAATAAACATATGGGTGCATATATTTTTTGAATTCATGTTTTTGTTTTCTTTGGGCAAATACCCAGTAGTGGAATTACTGAATCATATGGTATTTCTGTTTTTAATTTTTGAGGAACCTGCATAGTGCTTTCCACAGTGGTTGCACCAATTTACATTCCTACCAACAGTGAATGAGGGATTCTTTTTCTCCACATCCTTGCCAACACTTGTTCGTGTCTTTTTGATTCTAGCCATTTATATATGTGTAAGGTAATAAATACCTCGTTGTGGTTTTGATTTGCATTTCCCTGATGATTAGTGATGTTGAACATCTTTTCATGTGTCTGTTGGACATCTATATGTCTTTTTTGGAAAAATGTCTGTTCAGATCATCTGCCCGTTTTTTAATTTATTTGTGGGTTTGATGTAGAGTTGTAGGAGTTCTTTATATATTTTGCATATTAACTCCTTGTCAGATATGTCAATTACAAAAAAAAAAAAAAAAAAAGAAATCTTCTCCCATACAGTAGGTTGTCTTTTCATTTTGTTGATGGTTCTAATGCTGTGCAAAAGTTTTTTATTTTGGTGTAGACTTAATAGTTGTGTTTTTTTTAATATTTTTTTAAAAGTTTATTTATTAAATTTAAGAGAAAGAGAGTAAGCATGAGCAGCGGAGGGGCAGAGAGAGAGGGAAAGAGAGAATCCCAGGCAGGCTCTGCACTGTCAGCACAGAGCCCTGATGTGGGGTTCGAACTCTCAAAACCTCAAGATTATGACCTGAGCCAAAATCAAGAGTCAGATGCTTAAGCAACTGAGCCACCCAGGTGCCCCAGAGCTTTTTGATTACCAACTGAATTTTGTTACTAGTAATCAGCCTGTTCAGATTTTTTATTTCTTTCTGATTCAATCTTGGAAGATTGTATGTTTTTCTATGAGTTTATTCTAGGTTGTCCAATTTGTTGGCATGTAATTTCTCATAGCAGCCTCTTATAATTTGTTGTATTTTTGTAATGAAGCTTGTTATTTCTCTTTCATTTCTGATTTTATTGAGGCCTCTCCCTTTTTTTCTTGATGAATCTGGTTACAGGTTTATTAATTTTGTGTATCTTTTCGGAGGACTCACTGTTAGTTTCACTGATTTTTTTTTTTTTCTTCTGTTTCATTTATTTCTGTTCTGATAGGATTTCCTTTCTTCTCTGGTTCCTTTAGGTGTAAGGTTAGATTGTTTGAGATTTTTCTTGTTTCTCAAGGCAGACCTATATCATTATAAACTTCCCTCTTAGAACTACTTTTGATACATCCCCAAAATTTTGAACCATGGTGTTTCCATTTTTATTTATCTCTTGGTTTTGATTTCCTATTTGATTTATGACTTATTGGGTGTTTAGTAACGTGTTTTCAAATCTCCACATTTGTATTTTTTCCTTTTTTTTGTAATGATTTCTAGTTTCATATTCTTGTGTTCAGAAAAGATGCTTGATTTTATTTCAGTCTTCTTAAATTTATTGAGACTTGTTTAGTGGCCTAACATGATCAATCCTAGAGAATGTTCATATGCACTTGAAAAGAATGTATATTCTGCTGTTTGGGGATGGAGTGTTCTGTATATATCTGTTAAGTTCATATGGTCT
Source organism: Herpailurus yagouaroundi (assembly GCF_014898765.1). NCBI lineage: Eukaryota > Metazoa > Chordata > Mammalia > Carnivora > Felidae > Herpailurus > Herpailurus yagouaroundi. The sequence goes on from NW_024412388.1 coordinate 71,730,865, forward strand.
AATGCATAATTCAAAGCCAGTCTCTGTGTTGATTTTCTGTCTGGATGATCTATCCATTGATGTAAGTGCGGTGTTGTTAAAGTTCCCAACTGTGATCATATAACTGTCAATTTCTGCCTTTATGTCTGTTCATATTCTTTTATATATATAAGTACTCCTATATTAGGTGCACAGATATTTACAATTGTTATATACTTTTGTTGTATTAATCACTTTATCATTACATAATGCCCTTCATTGTCTCTTGTTACAGTCCTTGTTTAAAGTCTATTTTGTCTGATATAAGTATTTCTACCCTAGCTTTTTTTTTTGCCACTTCATTTGTGTGAATATCTTTTTCTATCCCTTTACTTTCAGTTTGTGTCTTTAGGTATGGAGTGAGTTTCTTGTAGGCAGCATTTGGAGGGGTTTTTTTTTTTTCTTTTCTTTTTTTTTTTTTTATATGCGTTTTGTCACCCTGTGTCTTACCTGGAGCATTTAGTCCATTTACATTTGAAGTAATTATTGATAGGTATGTACTTACTATAATTTTCTTCATTGTTTTCTGGTTGTTTTTATTGTTCTCTATTCCTTTCTTCTTCTCTTGATCTCTTCCCTTGTGATGACTTTCTTTAATGTTCTCCTTTGTCTTTATATTTGTGTATCTGTTACAGGCTTTTGGTTTGTGGTTATGAAATTCATATACAACATCCTAAGTATATAGCAATCTATGATAAGTTGATGGCTGCTTAAGCTTGAACACATTTTAGAAGCATGACATTTTTACTCTTTCCCCCTTCACGTTTTATGTATATGATCACATTTTTCACCTTTTTATTTTGTGACTTCCTTAACTACTTTTTTTTTTACATATAATTGATTTTACCACTTTTGATGTTTAACCTTCATACTAGCTTTGTAAGTGAATGATTGACTACCTTTACTATATGTTTGCTTTTATTAGTGAAATTATATCCTTTTATAATTTTCTTCTAGTTATGGCCTTTTCCACTTAAAGAAGTCCCTTTAACTTTTCTTGTAAGGTTAGTGGTGATGAACTCCTTTAATTTTTGTTTGGGAGACTCTATCTTTCCTTCAATTGTGAATGATAACCTGGCCGGATATAGTATTTTTGGTTGTATTTTTTTTTTCCTTTTAGTGCTTTGAATATATCATGCCACTCCCTCTGGCCTGCAAAGTTTCTGCTGAAAAATCAGGTGATAGATAGCCTTATGGGGTTTTCCTTGTATGTAACTAGTTGTTTTTCTCTTGTTATATTTGAAAGTCTCAATCTTTAGTTTTTGGTGTTTTAATTATTAGGGGTTTGATGTGGACCTTTTTGGGTTTATCTTATTTGGGATTCTCTCTCTGCTTCCTGGGCCTACTTCTCTGTTTTCTTACCCAGGTCGAGGAAGTTTTCAGCTATTATTTATTCAAATAAATTTTCTGCCCCTTTCTCTTCTCTTTCTGGGATTACTACACTGCAAATGTTCGTATGTTTGATATTGTCCCAGAATTCTCTTAAGATTTCCTCATTTTTAAGAATTCTATTCTCTTGTGGCCCCTGGGTGGCTCAGTCAGTTAAGCGCCAAATTCGGCTCAGGTCACAATCTTGTGGTTCGTGAGTTCAAGCCCTGCATGGGCTCTGTGCTGACTTCTCCGAGCCTGGAACTTGCTTCAGATTCTGTAACTCTCTCTGCCCCTCTCCTGCCTGCTCGCTCGCTTGCTTGCTCGCTCTCTCTCTCTCTCTCTCTCTGCCCCTCCCCAACTTGTGCTCTGTCTCTTAAATAAACAAACTTAAAAAAAATTTTTTTTTAATTCTTTTCTCTTTTTGCTGTTCAGCTTGGGTACTTTTTGTTACCCTGTCTTCCAGATCACGGAATCTCTTATTGTTTCCCTATATCTGTTACTGTTTTCCTCTAGTGTATTTTTCATTTCAGTTATTATATTCTTCACCTCTGGTTGGTTCTTTTGAATGTTTTTATCCCTTTCTTGAAACTCACTTGATTTATTCACTCTTTTCTGCAGCCTGGTGAGCATCTTTTTGACCATTCTTTGAACTCTTTATGAAATAGGTTTCTTATCTTCATTTCATTTAGTTCTTTCTGTGGTTTTGTTTTCATTTAAACAAATATTCCTCTCATTGAAACCATATTCCTCTGTCTTCTCATGTTGTTTCATTTTCTGTGTATGTTTCTATGAATTAGGTGAAACAGCAATCTATCCCAGTCTTGAAGGAATGGTGTTGTACAGGAACCATCCATGTGTAGACTGCATGTGCCTGGTGACTTTGGCTGGCTGGCTGGAGCTGGAGTGGGTACAGACTGGGAGTTTTGTAGCATGCTGCATCGGGGCCACCCCAGTGGGATGCCTAGAGCTGAAGTAGGCCTGGGCTGGCAGTACCCTGGATTCTCAACACCAGGTCATCAAGTGTCAGAAATTTTTAAGCTTGCTTTTTAGTTCTGCTGCTTACTCCAAAAATCATTTTGGAAAAATGCAGAGAAAGTACGATAGGTCGTTCTCTTTAAAGTACAGACCAGATCAAAGATGACAGGTGATATATCTATGAGCACTTACTCCCTCTCAAACCCATAATTGACTAATGATAATCTATTTTTGAGAATTCTGAATCTTGAGTTCTCCCAGTTCTAATTTCTAAGGTCTCATCTTTATATGCAGTGCCATTTTATTGTCCAGGATTTAGTCTTCAGCATTGATCCAGTCAGAAATGACAAAATGGAGGTATCGTTCAAAATATGGCTTCTTTGCTATACCTTTAGGAGGGATAATGTAATGGGGCAGTTTACCTGAGGACAATATTAAAGCAGGTCTTGGTTAATGACTTGAGTTTGCTTAATTAAAAATTTGTTCTGGGGGCGCCTGGGTGGCTCGGTCGGTTGGGCTTCCGACTTCGGCTCAGGTCATGATCTTACAGTCCGTGAGTTCCAGCCCCGCGTCAGGCTCTGCTGACAGCTCGGAGCCTGGAGCCTGTTTCAGATTCTGTGTCTCCCTCTCTCTCTGCCCCTCCCCTGCTCATGCTCTGTCTCTCTCTGTCTCAAAAATAAATAAAAACATAAATAAATAAATAAATAAATAAATAAATAAATAAATAAATAAAAAAATATGAAATCATAAAAAATAAATAAATAAATAAAAAATAAAAATTTGTTCTGAATGAAAATGTCAAGTTTTTTTTTTAATGTTAATTTATTTTGAGAGAGAATGTGCACATGTGCACAGGCCCGTGCTGTCAGTGCAGAGCCCATCTTGGGTTCCATCTCATGAACCGTGAGATCATGACCTGAGCCAAAATCAAGAGTCAGAAGCTTAACCAACTGAGCCACCCAGGCACCCCAAAAATGACAAGCTTTTAATGCATGCACAGAAATTAACAATCCCAGCCTCCCAGTTTTCACATCAGTAGCAATTTGCATGCCCATGGACTAATTCTTATAGGTTATTACAAATAATTTTTATATAATAAAGACATTACCATATATGTATCTGAGTTGGGTTTAGGTTCATAATATAGGCTGATATCAGTACAATGGCAGAAAGAGCCTTTGGGTAGGTATAGAAATGGAAATATCTAAATAGTTAAAAAAATACTAATATAATTAAAATAATGTTTGAGATGGTTAAAATAACAAAACATTTTAAGTTTTAATTATTGTGAGAAATTTGCATAGGAAGTAATATGTGAAACTAACTTGATTTAAAAGATGTTATGTTCCAGGATATAATTTTTAAATTTTGATACCATTAGAATAATTAGTGGTCTCTGATATGATTTCATAGAGCTGTAATCAATACCAAATAACAGAAATTTTAAATTTTGTTGCACTTACTGTTTTAATATAAATCAAGATTGTACAATGCTTTGAAATCTTGAAAAGGCTTCTATTCTGGTATTGGTATCACATCGTTTACTTAAGGAATGTCCTACTTTGATAATTCCTGTTTAGAGTAATTCAGCTACCTAACTTTTCAATTTTTATTATATAATTTAAATGTTATTGTGGATTCTTGTAAACTGTTTCAAATCCTCTGAGAGCAATACAGGAAACAACAGAAACATAGCTTAAAGTACTTAAAAACTGGCATTTTCATCTGGAATAATTATTCATGTTATATTTGAGATATCCAAGCCCAGGAAGAAATGTTTATGGTAAAACAGTTTTCATCATTCTATAGCCATTTGCACAAATTTAGTCTTTATACTTCCAGAAACATATTTCTACTTTATATAAAATACCATATATATTTAACTTTAATTTTCAACCTTGAGAAAATTAATTGTTTAGAATAGTAAAATATGCCCTGGTCACAAGTCTTTTATAATGTAATTTAACAACTTATTTAGTTGTATTGAAGATACATACATACATACATATAGATAGATAGATAGATAGATAGATGTGTATATATATATATATATATATATGTATATACACACACACAGACTTACTAGTAATAGGTCTTTTTAAATTATGAGATTGTGTACATTCCTAAGTTTCCATTTTCATGTATTTTAAAGCCTTTTGTGTTTTTCTTTTCACTTTTTGAATGAATCAGAGACCAGAATTGAGTGGAATGCTATCTTAAACAAGTCAAAAATCTGTTATAACCTTTACATATACTACTTAAATGAAGAAAGGTAAAACACCCCACAAAATTCCAACTGATAATCACCCTATTCAGACACTGGTGAATATGTCCCTCAGTCCAAGCCGACCTTCTTCATCAGAGGTAAGAAAATCTTGTAAACTAAAATATAAGAAAATATAAGAAAAGCTTGCTTAATATTGTTTTTGAAAAGTTTTGAGAAAGCAAAATATGGATTATATAAAGTATTAGATATTAACTCCACTGTGTATCCCATGGTCTGATTACAATTATTTTATCCCAGTTCTTTTATCTATAGTTCATTTCCTCTAAGTGCTCTGATTTTATTGGTTCTCAGTGCATTGATCCTATCACCTGTTTTTTGTTTTTGTTTGTCTGTTTGTCTTATTCATCACCTTTTGATGCCCTCCACACTTTAAATACCATAGAACGATCTGGATTACTCTCTTTCTGATACTTTTGACTCCTTGGCCCTCTCTCATTTCATTATACTGCTTGGCAAAACAAAAACCCTGGTTAATCTAATTCTTCACCTATACTATACCTATGCCTACAGTGGAATGTGGCTAGAGAAAAATATACCAACATGAACATTGTTCTCACTTTAAATTCAGGACCATGAATCTCAACTGGAACCTTTTGCTGGTAGGCAGACTGTCTTCCACTCACTCATTTACTTTTCCACTGTTCTAGACAACTATTGCATACCTTCTCAAACCCCCAGTACCTTCTCTCCATTTTCTCTTTAAACCAGCTCCAATCAAGTTTTCACTCCACTACTGCACCAAAATTGCTCTTGTTAAATTCACCTCTACATTACTAAATCTGTTGTTTAATTCTTATCCTGCATATTTTTGGTCTATCTGTGTGCAGCAGTTGACACTGTTGATCACTCATATTTAACATAATTAATTCACTTGGCTTCTAGCATACACATCTTGGTTTTCCTCCTGCTTTCCTTGTTGTTCATTTTCAGTCTTCTTTGCTGGGTTTTCTTCTTCTTCCTGATCACTTAATAGTGGAGAATTTCAGGGGCCAGCTCTTTGTTTCTTCTCCATCTGCACTCATTCCTTGGTGGTCTCATTCTGTATAATAGCTTTAAATACCAACTTTAGGCTAAGGATTCCCAAATTTATATCCTCAGTCTAGTCTTCTTTCCCAAACTGCAGATTCATATTTTCAGCTTCCATCCCACATGGATGGCTAATACACATCTTAAAATTAGCATATCTCAAATTGAACTATGGATCTCTTCTCCCTCCCCTAAACATGTTCTCCCCATGACATTCTCCATCTCAGGTGATAGCAAATCCATCCTTTGAGTATCTGTGGCCACATGCCTTAGAGTCATTTTTGTTTGTTTGTTTCTCAAACTTCACTTCCAATGGACTAACTATAGCTTCAAATTATATAACAGTCTGACCATTTCCCATCACTTCTGCTAGTACATTGGAATGAGCCACCATCATCTCACACTTTATTCAGATAGCATCATAACAGGTTCCATTTTCTTGTCCCTTACAGCCTGTTGTATTAACCCTTTAATAGTTATTGAATATAGTAAACTTTGGAAGTAGAACATTGTATGTGTCCTATTGAAAGGCAAAATGAAATACAGGGCACCATTTATAAAGTATTCTTGCCCCCAGCTGACTAATTTGTGTCAGTTGAAGACTATACACAGTTAACTGTTTACAAGAGGGAAGTCTTTGTTTCAAAAACGCTTGTTGAACAAGGTTGGCTGGGAAGATAGTAGAGTAGGAGGACCCTAAGCCTGCTTCATCCAAGGATACAACTAGATAACACATCATTGTAAATAACCAAGAAAACTACCTAATAAAGACTGGAAGAACAAACTCTACAACTAAGGTAGGGAAGAGGCCACATCAAAGGAGGTAGGAAGGGCAAAGACAGGGTCTAGGAGCAAAAGGGACTATGGCCATCTTTGGTGGAGAAGGAGAGGTGTAGAGAAAGGCAGAAACAGACTTTCACACTGGGGCACCTACAAACAGGGAGGATGAATCCCCATAATATTTGCCTTTGAAAATGAGAGGGGCCAAATTTCTTGAGTTCTTACAACCAAAGGGACTTAAAGCCTGGAATTTTAAAAAATCAGCATACTGTACTCTGGAAGAGTATAGAGGGCTGTAGAAAGCCCCACCCATAAAGAGCACAACAAACAGTCCATGAAGACACAGGGTAGACATGGTTTGAGACATGTCAGGGGAAGTGGGAGGGTGAGTGATTTGTCATCACAGAGTGTGACCCAGAGACACAGGGATTACTGAGAGACGCCTCCAGGAAAAGGAGCAGACAGGCACCATTTCCCTTCCCTGTTCCCCCTCCTCTGGAATAAATACTGGCCACCTGTGGGAACCAGGGTGGTGCCTACACTCGTTACCTAACTTGCTTGTACTGAGTCCTGCCCCCTCATGCTTTGGCAGATCAGCCCTTCCCAGTCACACCTACCTCAGTCCCCACATTGCACATTCCTCCCCCAGAAGACTGGTGCAAACCCTGCCAACACCAAATCTCCTGACACATACATTTGGCAGGGCCTCATTTCTGGGAGCAGGAGGGGCAGATCCCATTTCACAAGCTGACTACTACACACCATGTTAAAGTGTATGCCACTCCTGCTGAGGACCACAATAGGCAAAGAGAGCCTCTGCAGACAACTGGACTGAAGGAAGTAAGATGCTAGGACTCAACAGCAGAGCACATGCAATGCACATAGGAAACATTCCCTGAAACACTAGGCCCTGAGGAACAGGGGACACTGTACTGCAAGGTACTATAGGACCTCTTCTTCATAAGACTGTTATTGTTAAGAGCAGTATTAGGAAAGCTGACTTTCCTAATACAGAGAAATGGACACAGAAAGTCGGACAAATAGGGAGGCAGAGATATCTCCCAAATGAAAGAACAGGACCAATCCACCAAAAGAGACCAAAGCAAAACAGTTAAAAATAATATGCCTGATAGAGAATGTAAAGTAATGATCATAAAGATACTTACCAAACTTGAGAAAAGATTGAAGACATCAGTGAGACCCTTAACAAAGAGATTTAAAAAAGAGAGAGACAGATAAATAACACAGTAAATGAAATTGAAAATATATTTGATGGAATAAATACCAGGCTAGATGAAGCAGAGGAACAAATTAGTGACCTGGAAGACAAGTAATGAAAAGTAACCAAGCTGAGCAAAGGAGAGGAAAGAAAATTATGCAAATTGAGAATAGTGCAAGGGAACTCAGTGACTCCATCAAGCATAATAGTCATAAGGGATCTCAGAAGAAGAAGAAGAGGTTAGGGGGCAGAAAATTTACTTGAAGAAATAATAACTGAAAACTTCCCTATTCTGAAGAGGATAATAGATGTCCAGATCCAGGAGGCACAGAGAGCTCTCCAAATATTCAACCCAAGGAGTTCCACGTGAAGACACATAGTAATTAAAATGGCAAAATAGTGATAAAGAAAAAAGTTTTTAAGCAACAAGAGGAAAAAAAAGACTGTTAAATACAAAGGAAACCCCATAAGGCCATCAGTGAATTTTTCAGCAGAAACTTTGCAGGCCAGAAAGGAGTGGCATGATATATTCAAAGTGGTGAAAGGAAAAATCTACAACCAAGAATATTCTATCCAGCAAGGCTATAATTCAGAATAAAAGGAGAGAGAAAGAGTTTCTCAGACAAAAACTAAAGGAGTTCATGAATACTAAACCAGCCCTACAAGAAATATTAAAGGGGACTCTTTGAGTGGAAAGGGAAGACCATAAGTGAGAGTATGGAAAGTAGAAAGCAGAAAAGCAGTAAAAATAAATATTTCTGTTTTATAATATTGATATCATAAATATCAAAGGACTCATAAAATAAAAAGATGTAAAGTATGATACCATATACCTAAAATGGGGTGAGGGGAAAAACAATGGGTTTAGACTTAAACTGACCATCAACTTGATATACACTGCTATATGCAGAAGATGTTATATACAAAACTAATAATAACCACAAATCAAAAACCAGTAATACATATGCAAAGAATAAAGAGAAAGGAATCCAGTCTATCACTAAAGAATGCCAACACACTGTAAAAGAGAACAAGAGAAGGATCAAAGAAAATCTGTAGAAATAACCATAAAACAAATAACAATGGAAATAAATACATACCTATAAATAATTACTTTGAATGTAAATGGACTAAATGCTCTTATCAAAAGACATACAGTGACGGAGTGGATGAATTAATAAGACCCATCAATATGCTGCCTACAAGAGACCCATTTCAGACCAAAAGACACCTGCAGGTTGAAAGTGAGGGGCTGGAGAAATATTTATCATGAAAATGGATGTCAAAAGTAACTTGGGATAACAATACTTACATTGGACAAAATAAGACTTTAAAACAACTGTAACAAGACAAGAAAGGACACTATATAATAATATTTATGTACCCAACTTAGCACAGAAATACATAAAACAGTTAATAACAAGCATAAAGGAAATAATTGATAATAATACAATAATGGGGCACTTTAACACCCCACTTAAATCAACGGACAAATCATCCAAATAGAAAATCAACAAAGGTATAGTGGCTTTGAATAACATACTGGACCAGATGGATTTAACATATATTCAGAACATTCTATCCTAAAACAGCAGAGTACACATTCTTTTCAAGTGCACACAGAACACTCTCCAGATAGATTAGGTCACAAAAGAAGTCTCAACAAATTTTAAAAAATCAAAGTCCTACTGTGCATCTTTTTTGACCACAATGCTCTAAAACTAGAAAACCACAGGAAAAAAATCTGTAAAGAGCACAAATACATTGAGGTTAAAATAGCGTGCTGCTAAACAACGAATGGATCAACCAAGAAATTAAAGAAGGTGAAAGAAAGTGGTCCAGGTTCATTCTTTTGCATGTGGCTGTCCAGTTCTCCCAACACCATTTGTTGAAGAACTTTTTTTCCCATTGAATATTCATTTCTTCTTTGTTGAAGATTAACCATATAATAATGGACTTCTGGCTTTCCTGTTCTATTCCACTGATCTATGTGTCTATTTTTATGTCAGTACTATACTGTTTTAATTGCTACTTCTTTATAAAATGAATTGAAATCTGGAATTGTGATTCCTCCAGTTTTGTTTTTGTTTCTCAAGATTGCTTTGGCTATTTGAGGTCTTTTGTGGTTCCATACAAATTTTAGGACTGTTTGTCCTAGTTCTGTGAAAAATGCTATGGGTGGGGCACCTAGGTGCCTCAGTTGATTGTGCATCCGACTCTTGGTTTTGGCTCAGGTCATGATCTCACAATCTGTGAGTTTGAACCCTGTGTAAATAGGTGCAGTCACTGTGCAGAACATTATGAAGATTCCTCAAAAAAATTAAAAATATAGGGGCGCCTGGGTGGTGCAGTTGGTTAAGCGTCCGACTTCAGCCAGGTTACGATCTCGCGGTCCGTGAGTTCGAGCCCTGCGTCAGGCTCTGGGCTGATGACTCAGAGCCTGGAGCCTGTTTCCGATTCTGTGTCTCCCTCTCTCTCTGCCCCTCCCCCATTCATGCTCTGTCTCTCTCTGTCCCAAAAATAAATAAACGTTGAAAAAAATTAAAAAATATATATAATTATCCTTCAATCCAGTAATCTCACTACTGGGTATTTATCCAAAGAATACAAAAACACTAATTCAAAGGGATACATGCACCCCTGTGTTTATTACAGCATCATTTACAATAGTCAAATTATGGAAGCAGCTCAGGTGATTGGATAAAGGAGTGATTTTGCATATATAAAAAAAGTGATTATATGTGTGTGTGTATGTACACACACATATACAATGAGATATTATACAGCCATTAAAAAGAATGAAATCTTTCTATTTGCAACACTATGCATAGAGCTAGACAGTATAATGCTTAGCACAATAGGTCAAAGACAAATACCATGTGATCCTATTTGTATGTGGAATTTAAGAAACAAAGTAAATGAGCAAAGGAAAAAAAGAAACCAAGAAACAGACTCTTAGCTATAGAAAACAAAAACTATAGAAACAAGGGGTGGAATGAGGAAAATAGGAGATGGAGATTACAGGATACACTTTTCATGATAAAAAAAAAAGATTAAAAAAAGAAACCATACTATGCTAAAAAAAAGAGAGGAATTGGAGAATTAAGTTAAATGTATCCTAAGGAGTTAATAAGGTAAATTCATAATGCAAAACATTCCTTAAAACAACTACCCAGTCTCTTTAAAAAGTTAATGCCATTAAGAGGGGGTGGGGGAGAAGGTCTGGAAAACTTGCAGATTAAGATTTTTAAAGATGTGACAAACCCAATGCAGTGTGTTATCCTTGATTGGATTCTAGACTGAAAAACATTCTGAGAACAAATGGACAATTAAGGAAATTTGAATGTGGAATGGATATTATTTTACATTAAGGAACTGTTAATTCTCTTAAATGTGAAAATGTGAAAAATTAGACAAGTCCTTATTTTTAGGAGATGGATGCAAAAGTATTTAGGATTATATTTTTATGATGTCTGATTACTTTGAATGGTTTGTTAAGGGAGGGAGAGAGGATTGAGGACAATATGGTTGTGACATCTGTCACCCCATTGATGACCAAGGTTGATTGGACTGATCTGGCTGGACAGGTGGGTGTCCCCTTTCTCTCTCACAACTCCATATGTGTCCCTCCAAAAGTTGTGTGCTGGGTTGAGGAGGACGACCTTCCCTATAGAGGAGGATCATTCTTCAGTCAAAGGGTATACAAGTAGTTCTGCTCCCCTGCTAGAACCTCCAAACAAGCTCTCAAGGTCCGATTGTAGAAGGCAGGGTAGTCAAGTTTCCAAGACTTCAGACACATCCAAATAAGGTGCTGCATGTGGCAGTCGCCTTTAAAAAAAGAGGTGGGGGGGGGGGGGGGAGAAGAAGTAAATGTGGCATGATGTTTACTTTTGAATCTAAGTAGTAGGTATTTGGGTCTTTGTAGTATTCCTTTTATTTGTATGTATGTTTAGAATTTTTCATATTAAAATAATAAGAATCTAAAATGAATGTCAGATGTGCTTCTATTAAAACCCTGAATTGGCTTCTCATTTTCTAAGATAAAGAGCTTACAGTGGCCTGGAAGACGCTATTTAATTTGTTCCTTGTCCTCACTTTTCTTACTTGATCTTTTACTACTCTCTTCCTCACTCTCTCTGCTTTAATCATACTAGCACTTTCTCACCTTAAGACCTTTGCTTTAATTCTTCTTGGAACTTTTTACTTCTACATCATCACTCATCTAATTTCTTCTTCACCTGCAGTCTTTACTTAAATCTCACCTTTTCTGGGGCGCCTGGGTAGCTCAGTCAGTTGAGCGACCAACTCTTGATTTCGGCTCACATCATGATCTCACAGTTCTGTGTTGGAGCCTGCTTGAGAGTCCCTCTCTTTCTCTCTCTCTCAAATTAAAACAAAACAAAACAAAACACTGAAACCTACTTCCTCTTTTATCTTCCCAGTTTTCCTCACCCTGCTCTACTTATTCTTTTTTTTCAGTACTGACCACTTTCTAATGTACTATATAATTTACCCGTGTTTTGTATTTACTGTTTATTGTCTGTGCCCTCACAGACCTGGGTCTAGTCTGAGGCAAATGAGTCACTTGCCTGAGGTGCAAAATTTAAGCCCCCCCCACACACACAAAAGACCCCTCCATAATTAAGATAAATAATTCAATACAAGTTTTTTTAATGAAAAAATTGATGCAAAAGAAATCCTAATAGCATTTTAAAGAGAAACAGAATCTGATAGGCCATTTTGGAACCTGAGGCAAAAGGCAAAAATATGTGCCTATAAATATACCTTTTAATGTATTTTTTAATGGTTAGTAGTTTTGATGAAAACATTATTGATGAGATGCTTCCATGAAAGCCAGAAAAGTAAAATTATAATAAATTCATGTTTTGGTATAAATAGAATATTTAACCTTAAAATAATGTTGTGAGTTTTAGTATATACTTTTAAAATTCTCAGTATTTTTTCAACTACTTTGTTATTCTGGAAAAAGTTAACCATTAAGAATTTTTGTTTGTTTTTTGTTTTATTTACTTTTGAGAGAGAGAGAACGTGAGCAGGAGAAGGGCAGAGAGAGAGTGAGACACAGAATCTGAAGCAGGCTTCAGGCTCTGAGCTGTCAGCACAGAGCCCAGTGCGGGGCTCAAACCCATGAACCATGAGATCATGACCTGAGCTGAAACCAAGAGTCAGACACTTAACCAACTGAGCCACCCAGGTGCCCCCAGAAATGTATTTCTTTTAAGAAACATGTATTGAGGTTCATATTTTTCCTTTTGCTTAAGGCTGTAATAGTAGTATTAATTTCTCTCTTTATTTAAATTTTTGATATTTTGCTTATCATGAAAGTTTTTACATTGAATAGGTTTTTTTTTTTTTTTTAATGTTGTATTTATCTTGATTACGGAGGTTTTGTTGCAGCCTTAAATTTTGCATCTGAGGTGAGTGCCTCACTTGCCTCACTCTTCTTCTCGTCCTGTTACCTCATTTGAAGGTAGAGTTATGCACAAGCAAGGATCTTTTTCTTACTCACTGCATATCTCTAATGCCTAGACCAGTGCTGGCACATGGTAGACATTCAGTAAATATTTGTTGAGGGAATAAATAAACACAAATCCACTATAAATTATTTTATATCACAAAATGTTTCAAAGTCCAAGAAATGTTTTAACTATATTTTCTCTGTATTGCCTACTCACTCAATTATGGAATTAAATCTATACAGGCACTTTGATTTATAGTTCATGAATTATAGAAATATTGACAGAATTTACTTTGTTTATAAAAACAAAGTAAAAATGTTTAGTTCAATAAATATTTTTTCTCCTGTAAAATATTAATGCATTTATATAAAGGATAAGGTCATATTTACTAAAGGCTTCTGAAAGTTTTACAAATATTTAATCATGTAGCTATTAAATATTATAGTATTAATAGTATAGTGTAGGGGTGCCCAGTTAGCTCAGTCATTAAGTGTCCGGCTCTTGATTCTGGTTCTGGTTATGATTTCACAGTTCGTGAATTCAAGCCCAACACTTGGGATTCTCTCTCTCCCTCTTTCTCTGTTCCTACACTGCTTGCGTTCTCTCTCTCTCAAAATAAATAAACTTAAAAAAAAATAGTATAGTGTAGTGTTAGCTGTGAATAGTATAGTATAGTTAGGAAATTATCTTTTAAATGCTCTAGTATTCAAAATACAGCATATGGCAAACTTCAAACTACAGCAGATCTATACACACATCAAATGTATAGAAGTAATTTACTTGGTCTATAAAAACAACTTGAGCAAAACATTCAGTTCAAGAACCAATTTTATCTCCTATAAAAATTACTAATATTAATGGTAGGTCATAATCAAATTTTTAAAGTTTTATTCAGGTATTTAATACTGTAAAGTATAATCATTTGAGTTTTAATATGCAATGAATAACAAACTTCATTAGACTAAAAGATAAGACTATATTTGCTCTAATTGTTTTGTTTCTGTTGTGGTAATCTAAATATTCATCTAAGTGGAAGGATTCTAATTGAGGTTTAACAAAACATTAATAGAAAAGAAAATGGTATTGGGGCACCTGGGTGGCTCAATCGGTTGGGTGTCTGACTTTGGCTTAGGTCATGAACTCATGGTTGATGAGTTCCAGCCCCATGTCGGGCTCTGTGCTGACAGCTTGGAGCCTGGGGCCTGCTTCAGATTCTTTGTCTCCCTCTCTCTTTGCCCTTCCCCTGCTTGTGCTCTGTTTCTCTCAAAAATAAATAAACATTAAAAATAACTTTTTAATGTTTAAAAAAAAAAGAAAATAGTATTTATTAATTTTTTAAAGTTTATTTATTTTATTTGGAGAGAGAGCATGAAAAAGGAGCAGAGAGAGAGAGAGGGAGAGGGAGAGAATCCTAAGCACGCCCTGCACTGTTAATGCGGAGCCAGATGTGGGGCTCAAACCCAGGAACCCATGAGATCATGACCTGAGTCCAAACCAAGAGTCGGACGCTTAATCCACTGTGCCACCCAGGTGCCCCCAAGAAAATGGTATTAAAAGTACAGATAAGCTAAGCTGGCAGACATGCCCTACACAAGAACAACCATTTCTTCCCCCATCACTGTCAGGAATAGGTTCTTCCTAGAATTCTGGGAAACAAAAATATTTCCCAGACCACAGTTGAGAATTGCACAGTTGCAGTTGCTGAGAACTAGCAATCATCACAACAATGTTAGGGAAACAATATGTAAAGTATAAGGATTCCACAAGATCACTATAACAGAACTGAGTAGGTGGGGATCGAGGGAGACGGAAAGGTTGGTAATCAGAAAACTGATCTTGGTGGTCTGCGACTCTTACTTCAAGCCACAGAAAGAACACTGTATGTCAGGGATGTTATGGTACCTTAGGACCACATCTATGACATTGTTTCTAGGGAGAAGATGTGCTGTAAGTGCCAAGTAGCCAACTTAAAATTTTGGCTCTTCATTTTCTTTTTTGTGTTTGTTCAGAAGGATACATGTATTCCATGTTTATTTCAATTATGATTATTAACTTTAAAATTCTAGAGGACATCAGTTGATTTTTTCCATTTTAAAAATATTTTAACTGATGTCTTCTCAATTTATTCAGTTGGTGGAACTTCATGTTTTTTATGTCCCTGAAGGATCATGGAACTATAAGCTAAATACCATTTCAATAGAAGTTGTTAACAAATTCATTTCAGCTGGATTTATAAGGCAAGTATTTTGTGGTCATGTTATGATGTGCCTGAAAAAGCAATCTCTTTTTTTTTTTTTCTGCAGAGAAAAATGGGTTGTTTTTTTTGTTTGTTTGTTTGTTTGTTTGTTTGTTTGAAATTTAGATTATAAGTGAAAAATTCTGGTCCATGTTATGGATCCAGTTTCTAACTTAATACTATCAATAAATAATGTTATATAACAGTTAATAAGTACTGGAAGAACAGATGTCACTTAACCATAATACTGCCACCCAGAAAAGGTATAACTGGTATATTACTGTGGTTACACACAAAAAGAATATAGAGAGAAATTATCTGAAATTAGAAACCTGTTGAAAAGCTGTGAATAGTGGTTAAACCAGTGTATCCACAATGACTTTTTCAAAAAGAAACAGAATATAAGTATATGTGTGTGTACATTTATATGTATGTGTATTTTCACATTCACAGAAGCATACATGACATTATTCCTTATCTTCCCCATCACTTCAAGCATACCAGTCTCTTTTCTGTTCTAGAACACATCAGACATGGACCTCAGGACACTTGTACTTGCTGTTCTCTTAATCTAGAATGCTCTTTCAGCCCTTATGTATCCTATCTCACTCATCTTCAGGTCTTTACTCCAATATTACTTTTTTGTTTAGATCTCTGATCACTATATTTTAAACTGTAGCTACGCTTCCTTCTCTGCTTTACTTTTCTCCATAGTACTTAGCAATGTCTTATAATTTATATGTTTTTCTTATTTTGTTAATTTTTTCTTTCCCATCATTAGATTGTAAAGTCTGTAAGGGCAGAGATTTTTGTCTCTCTTGTTGATTGCCATATTCCCATTCCTTAGAACAATGCCTGACACATACTGGGTGCTCAGTAAATACTTGTTGGTTGAATGAATTAGTTATATAATGTTTCCCATAAGATCCTAGAATAACAAGAACTCAAAAAAATAGCATAAATGATGGCTTTAAATTTTAGATTTTGAGTGATGAAGTATCCCCAAATGAGCAAAAGTGTAGAGTCTGACAACATTTGATCATCAAAGAAATTTTTAAGCACCAGCTAGTCTTGTCAAACTTCCAAAATACTTATCTGTGGGTAAATCATTCTTTAATATATGTGTAAAAAAATATGTAGGTTCCATAACAAAGATTTTTAAAAAATAATACCATTTAGATGTGGATGAGAAAAATAGGCAAGCATTTTCCTTTCAGTACAGAAAGGGCTTTTGTAAACAGTATTTATTTGTATAATCATTTTTTAAAATTTCCTGAAGTTTTACAAAGTGCCAGGCAATATAAAGCCACAATATATTAAGTCATATATGATATATTAAATTAGTATTTATTTTTGAGATAGCTGACTAATGTTATCAAATGTGTAGTATAGCTGAAACCTATTTCATTTTACATTATAAAGCAATGTCATATTTCAGAGTATCTCCTCACCTTACTTTACAAGCCCTGAGAGAGCGTCTCAGTGAGTTCCTTGGTGAAGATGCTGTTGCAGAAAAATTTTTATTTCTGAAATGCATTGGAAATAATCTAGCTGTGGTAAGTTTTCTTATTTTTTATTTTTGATTAAAGAAAGCATACCTTAAGAAATTATGTTTCTTAAATGCTTATCAACTCAGCTTCTTAACAGGAGATAAGTAATATCAATCATAATGAAATGACAGTATAACTAAATACATAGATCATTAAGAAAAGATGGGTTGTGGGGCACCTGTGTGGCTCAGTTGGTTGAGCAACCAACTAGGGCTAAGGTGATGATCTTAAGGTTCCTGAGTTCCTGAGTTCAGAATGAGCCCTGCGTCTGGCTCACTGCTGTCAGCTCAGAGCCCTTTTTGGAACCTCTGTTCCCTCTCTCTCTACCCCTTTCCCACTCGTTCTCTCTCTCTCTCTCTCTCAAAAATAAACATTAAAAAAAAAAGATGGGTCTTATTAGCATATTATTGGACACTAAAATGATGGGGATATTTTCAGGTGTGCGTTTCCTTGGGAAGAAAAGGAAGACAAAATTAAAATGTGATTGTATAAGTAATATGTATTTTTAAATTTTTTTTTTAATTTTTTTTCAACGTTTATTTATTTTTGGGACAGAGAGAGACAGAGCATGAACGGGCGAGGGGCAGAGAGAGAGGGAGACACAGAATCGGAAACAGGCTCCAGGCTCTGAGCCATCAGCCCAGAGCCTGACGCGGGGCTCGAACTCCCGGACCGCGAGATCGTGACCTGGCTGAAGTCGGACGCTTAACCGACTGTGCCACCCAGGCGCCCCTGTATTTTTAAATTTAAATGATAGGTTTAAAAACATTTTAAATAAGTACTTGTGTTCTGGACAGAAATGGATCCTCATTGTTTGGGCCACAGCTAGCTTCATTTGGTGTGAAATGATAGGACTCCAGCATATGTACATATATTTTGGGGGTTTCAGCTATTATCTCTTGAACAATCCTATTTGTAGTTTCTATGATTTAATGGCAGGCTTTTCTCAGTTTCTCCAGCTGAAATTCTTAATTCTTAAGCCATTGGATCTCAAAAGTTTCTGGTTTCTCATATCAACATGAGGTTTCTTTCTTTAATCAAGACTTTCCATGTTTAAACAAAAAGTCAGTATATTCCTATTCCACTCTGGTTAACATATTATGTCATTATTATGTATTTATGTGATTATGTATTTAACATCTGACTCTGCCATTAGACTATAGCTTCCTGTGAGCAGGGACTTTATTTTATTCACTATTGTATTTATACAGTACCTAGCAAGGTGTTTAGCTCTTAAAGACATCTAAATGTTTATTGGACAAATAATGAATGATAATGGAAAAAAAATAAACATTTCCCTCCAAAGTAGTACTATTAAGGAATTTTCTATGTGGAATTCTCAGGATCAGCAGCTAGATTTGAAGTTTTTGTCACTTGAGTTCTATTCAGTATGGTAGATTCTTAATTTACTCATTAAGTTTTTCTCAAAGAAGAATAAGAACAGTTCTCATAACTTTTTATTCTTTTTCATGATATCTAAAATTACACAATATCAATCACAGAATCCTAGGTTGGAAGGTAATTTAAGTGAACTTCCAAAATTCTTCTAATATTTTACTGTTTTCAACAAATATTTATTGATGTTTTTCTACAAACAAAATGAGAAAAAAGAATTGGATATGGATCCTTCCCTTAAAGAGTATTCAGTGTAGTGGTGGAGAGAAATTAAATTAGCATATTTTGTATATTCAGAAGAAAAAGGGATTACTTCCAGCAGGAGAAGAGGGGAGATGGAGAACTTTGACAAAGAAGAGATATATTCAGTTTGGAGTTTGTAAGATAAATACTTGATCTTGCAAAGATGTTGGGTGGGGAAAGCTTTCTGAGAAGAGAAAATAGAATGAGCAGCATAGTGGAAAAAGCAGGCAGCTAAGAAAGAGTGGAGTTTTTCTTTTTTTTAAATTGGAACATGGTGTGAAAAGAAATAGTAGAGAACAAGTTGTAAAGTCATTTGTTGAAGTTCTTGAATGCCAGATTAATGAGTTTTGTTTGTTTCTGAAGCATTGGAGTTTTTGATCAAAAGGTGACATGATGAGAGCCTTAAGAGACTAGAGGCAGAGTTTATAACTAGGAGACTTGCCGTGGTTAGGCCAGAGATACGGAGGGCCTAAGGAATAAGCTGCTTCTTAGATTTCATCTACTGCTATTTTTCTCCTTGATTTTCCATTTTAACCACAAAAATCTTTGTGTGGTCCTCAAATATAGCAAACTCTGTTCTGATTTATGTTCTTTGAACTTGCCTGGAAATTACTTCCCCTTGATTTTCAAATAGCTTGCTTCATCTTTTCATAATTCAAGTCTCAAGCTCAAGTATTATCTTTTCCAAAGGGCCTTCTCTGACCACCTACTTTTTAGATATTCTTGCTCTTAAATTACTCTGTATTCCATCACTCTTTTGTTTTCATAAATCACATATCACTGTTCTAAATCATGTTTCTTTAACATCTGTTCTCGTAAGTAGAATAGAAGCTACATGAAAGCAAGAACTCTGCGTTGTTTACTGTTATATCTCCTACCATAGAGAATACTGCCTGACCCATACTATGCCCTCAATATTTGTTGAATGAATGAATGGATGGATGGATGAATAACAGATGAACTCCATGGGTTATGTATTTAGGAAATAAAGTATACAGCTTTGGACTCTGAAGCCAGATTTCCTGGTTTTGAGTCCAAACTTGGAAACTTCCTAGTTATAACATCATGGACAAGTTATTTAACTTCTCTTTGCCTCACTCTTGTTGTCTGTGAACCAAAACGTGTGCCCATCACATGGAACTGTGGAGATTAACTGAGCTATTACATGTAGGGCACTTAGAATAGTGCTTAGCATATACTGAGTCCATGCAAGTGATAGCCATAGTCATTATGACTAAATGACATGGAATTTCTTTTATGTTTTGTACAGTGAATAGAAATAGGATTATATTCTACATTTTCTAGACTCTAACCTCAGTTATCAGCTTTTAAGTTTGATTTGTATGTCACAGATATGTGCCTTCTGCAAAAAAAAAAAGTTGGACTAAAAATAATTGAAAACATACAAAAGCTTTATTTTTTTCCTCATTTATTTGTTTCTAAGTGAAGGCAAAGCAAGAATCAGAACTGAAACTCAAGTCATTTGTTCCTCCATATGTATGTAATGTGACATTTTAAACTTATGCTAATTTTTTAACTTAACTGTTTTTTAAATTACAAGCTATTTTTTTAAATTTCCTATGTGTTTTAGGCTCTTCAGCCAGAATTATATTTGCTTCCTATAATGGATCACTTAGGAAATATTTATTCAGCATCAACAGTTTCTTTAGATGAGCGGCAGACTAATACCGGTGTTGCTGAGGCTGATGGAATAATCCACAGACCAGTTAGTGTAACTTTGCTGAAGGAAGAACCTGGAACAGATCCCAGTTTTTTAGTAAACACTTTGAAAGAGCTTCTTAACAAGAATCGAGAAGAAGGTGATTTCAACTGGAATGGGAAAAACAAAGAGGTTATTATAGTACATTTTAGTAGTCAGGTCGGTGAGCAAATTCTGGGCAAATCTAGCCTTACAAATGTGGCAAATCTAGCTTCCTTATAAAAGGAAAGCTACAAGTCCATTGGGGGATTTTTAAAAATAGTTTCACCAAGTGAGAGAAAAAAAATGCAATTTAAGTACTATGTTAAAAATCAAGTCAAAATACTTATAGCACATAAATAAACGCCACTACCTTCTTTTATAATAGTTTCAGATAGTTAAGGCTGAAGGAGAAAGGAAGTGATTACTGCATAGAACCCTGGTATTATTACTATAAGTGAGAAGGATCTTAGCCACGAAAATAGTATCAAACAGAAGCAAAACAATTTTAATGCTGGGCAACATTTGTATTTCAAAGAATTGTAAATTTTTATCTGATTACTTTCATCAATTAATTCAGTTCTTAAAAAGTGGTAGATAATTAAACAAATATATAAAGGTGGAACTATTGTCTAAGAACCTATTGAAAAAAATAATGCCTATGGGAAATAAACTGTGATGGAAAAGCAGATATATTAAATATTTATAACTGAAATGACCCCCACCCCCCAGTTAATGGCAACATCCATTACAGCTGCAAAATATAGACGTTCTTAACCACTAACATTTTTCTCCATCTTCAATTATAACCATTCTTATATGCTAAGTTTATGCTATATCCAATGATAATTCAAACTTAACACCTTCTTTAATCATAGGTCCATTTAGTATTTACTCTTCTGATGTGTTTTACTATTTCTGATAGAAATGTGGATGAGATCCACCTACTTTATTATTTGATGTCAGCAAGATGCTCAGTGAGAATCTTTACTTCCTTCTTGATCGAGTCTTCTCTCTACTACA
The DNA here is from genome assembly GCF_014898765.1 of Herpailurus yagouaroundi. Classification (NCBI taxonomy): domain Eukaryota; kingdom Metazoa; phylum Chordata; class Mammalia; order Carnivora; family Felidae; genus Herpailurus; species Herpailurus yagouaroundi. Next base: position 71,752,167 of record NW_024412388.1, read on the forward strand.
GTGTTAAATATTGCTTTCCAGTCATAATATCACTTAAAAGGTTAAAGGGAAAAAATACCTGGGAAAAAAATTCAGAGTGGAATCCCAGTATTCCTGAAAAGTACAAGGTCAAGTGATTGATGAAGTAGGCGATTGCCCCACATAAAGCTGTGAGTAGTGTCATATTTCATATCCTGGGCTACTGGCCAGATTCTTGAATTATGATATTTGCACAAAACCCAAAACAATCTTTGGTGAGAATATTTAACCCTTGAATTTTGTGAAAGTGTAGTTTTTAAATGGTATTAATATCTTGGTGCTTCACTTCAAAAAGTTTAATTATACTTTATAAGAGGCCAGCATATGCTCATTTTAAAAAGTTCTAGATATAACAGTAACTATAAAGAAGATAACAATAATTTCACCATCCAGAGATGGCTTCTGTTAGTGTTCTGGCATATATTCTTTCAGTTATTTTTTTTTCAGTTCTTGTATATAATAAATATTTTTTTGGCTTTTAAAAATGAGGGCACATATGAACCCTTAAAGCCTCTTCTTGTATTTTAGAATATGTCATAAACATTTCATATCAATAAATATAGATCTACATCATTATAGAATTCCTTGTGGTATAATTTATGTATCCAACCCTGTGTTAGTGTTTTTGCTATTATGAATACTGCTGCGAGCAACATTTTTTTTAAGTACTTCATGCATTTGTCCTGTTATTTTTTAGAAATTTAATGGCTGTTTCTAAGGCTGTATTTTTTGTTGTTCTTTTTCTTACAAGCACTTTCCAATCTTGTGTGTCTTTCTCTGTCACACCTTATTTCTTCCCCAATAACCTATTACTTTGATTTTTTGAGATAATTGTTTTCTTGCTTTTATTTATAGTTTTACCAACTGAATATGTATTTATTTTTTTAAAAAATTGTCTTCATTTACTCATTTTTGAGAGACAGAGACAGAGTGTGAGTGGAGGAGGGGCAGAGAGAGAGGGAGATACAGATCTGAAGCAGGCTCCAGTCTCTGAGCTTTCAACACAGAGCCCAACATGGGGCTCGAACTCACAGACTGAAAGATTATGAGCTGAGCCGAAGTAGGACGCTTAACCAACTGAGACACCCAGGCGCCCCTAAATATGTATTTCTTAACAATAGTTTAGTTTTGAACGTTTTTAATTTAATTTAGATGGACTCATATTGAAAGTATTTTATTTTTGACTTGTTTCTTTTGCTCAACATTATAAGATTCAGTCATGTTTCACATATAATACTATTTTTTTCATTGTTGTGTAATATTCCATTATAAGACTATACCATAATTTATTTGTTCTGATGATAGATATTTGGTTTATTGCCAGTTTAGGGATATTACAAATATGTACATTCTTCTACATGACTCTTAAATGTATAGGTCCATGAGGATCTCAGAGAATGTAACTAACGTTGGCATTGTTTGCACATATTCAGCTTTACAAATAATGCCCATGTGTTTTCCAGAGTGGTTGTACCCATTGGCAATGTCTGAAAGTTCCTATTGAACCATAACTTGTCATCCTATCAGATATTTTCGGTCTCCCGTTTCTCTGCTTTAAGTTGTAGATAATTTCTGCAGATTTTTCTTCCAAATCTATTTTACTGATTCTCTCTTTAGTTGTGTCTTATCTGCTATTAAATCCTTACACTGAATTTTTAATTCCAAATATTTTACTTTTCTTTTCTAATGGTTCTCTTTGGTTGAACATGTTTTCATATGTTTATGGCCATTTGGATTTGCCTTTATTCAAATGTTTTGCCCATTTTCTTTCTTTTAAATATAGCTCCATTTTATATACATATATGTTTTTTCCACCATATGTGTGCGTGCATGTGTGTGTGTGTGTGTGTGTATGTTTGTATATAATTCATTCTAGATTTTAATTTGTGGCTTCTTTTTTTTCTCTTTATGATTCTTTTGATGAAAGGAATTCTTAAATTTTGTCAACATGCTCTAAAATTACAAAGAAATGTGTTGACATCAACTCTTCATCAGTTTTGCTTTACATATTTGAAGCTGTTATTAGATGAGTGACATTTAGGATTATTATGTCTTCTTGATAAACTGACCCCAATGTAATTATACAATGTTTCTCTTTATTTCTGGTAATAGTTTTTATTTTAAAGGTTAATTGCTCTAATATTAATATAATTATTCTAGCTTTTATTTTTTAAGTTTATTTATTTTGAGAGAGAAAAAGCATGTGCATGTGATCGAGGGAGGGGCAGAGAGAGAGGGAAAAAGAGAATCCCAAGCAGACTCTGTACTGATGGGGTGATCCCATGAACTGTGAAATCATGACCTGAGCCAAGATCAAGAGTCAGAGGCTTAACTGAGCCACCCAGGCACCCCTCTAGCTTTTTTTTGATTGGTGTTTGCATGGTATATCTTTCTCCATTGTTTTATCTGTTACTGAATATCCAAAGTGGGTTTCTTATAGACAGCATGTATTTAGATCTTACTTTTTAGTCCAGTTTGGCAATCTATATCTTTTACTAGGGGTATTTAGACCATTTACATTCATTGTAATTATTATTGATGTGGTTTGTCTTAAATCTACCATCTTGCTATTTATTTTCTATTTGTCTCATTTCTTCCATCTTCTATTTTTCCATTTTCTTGCCTCTTTCTTGATTGAGAAGTTTTTTGTGATTCAATTTTATCTCCACTATTGTCTCATTAGTTATTTCTCATTTTAGAAAACTTTTAGGTGCATCTGGGTGGCTCAATTTAACTGTCTGACTTAAGCTCAGATCATGATCTCGTGGTTCATGGGTTCAAGCCCCGTGTTGGGCTTTGTGCTGACAGCTCAGAGCCTGGAGCCTGCTTTGGATTCTGTGTGTGTGTCTCTCTCTCTGTCCCTCCCCAGCTCATGCTCTGTCTGTCTCTCTCTCAAAAATAAACATTAAAAAAAAATTAAAAAAAAAAAAGAAAACTTTTAGTGGTTGCTATAAGGTAGAGGTCATCAAACATCTATATTTATACTTATTTTTTTAATATTTAAACTTTTTAATCTCTATTAATAATATATTAATATTATAATATCAATATGGAGCTCAAACTCAAAACCCCAAGATCAAGAGTTTCATGCTCCACTGATTAAGCCAACCGGGCACCCCTATTTTATTTTATTTTAATCCATGCCTTATGGATTGTTTTTTATAACCTTTCCTTGGAACACAGCCATACCATTTTGTTTACATATTTTCAGTGACTGTTTTTATACTACAATGACAGATTTGAGGAGATGTGACAAAGACTCAGTGGTTCATAAGCCTGAAAAATTTATTATATGGCCTTTTAAGGAAAAGTTTACTACTCTTGCTCTAAACTATATACAGTGCGCCTTTAAATTTGAAGTTTACTTTCAAATTGTATACAACTTCATATATAATTTAAGAACCTTACAGCAGTATTACTTCTGTTTTCTCCCCCAATTCCTTTGTGCTGTTGTCATATATTTTACTTCTGTATATAACTCCACAATACATTTTTACCATTTTTATTTTACACTGTTATCTTCTAAAGAATTTTAAAGTAAGGGAAAAATGATTTTTTATATTTAGGAGAGAGTTTCTTCCCCCTCCCCCAACCCAGTGGCAGTAAACCAATGCTTTGTATCAGTGCATGATCCTGGGGCCAAGATAATCCTTACAGCTTTTGCTTCTACCCTTCCTTCAGGCTTTGCCTAGGACTGGTGATGAGGTTTTCCACTCCTTCCTCAGTGGTAAGACTTCTCAAAGCTAATATTGTTGAAAGGGGAGTCACTTACTCTTCCTCCAAAGCAGATGGCTTTTGCCTCTGTTCCTCCTTGAGAACCAATACATTTTTGCCTGGGTCCTGAGATGGAAGAGTTTCCAGTTCCTCCCCAATTGGCTTAAGGCTTTTGCTTTGTGTGAAAGAAGAGTGTTGAGAAGGATGGAATGTCATCCTTTTTTGCCACTGATGGCTCTCCTGCCAGGTCTCCTGCCCTGCCCCTAGTCTTTCATGTGAGCATATGATACACGCACCTGGAAGGGAATTTGCTATTAAGTATTGACTTCCCTTTGTGTCTGAAGATCCCAGAGATTCCAAACTATCCTCATAGCCCACACTGGCCTTTAGAATTCCTTAAAATTTTAGCTGTTTTCTTATTTCTTTTAATAGCAGTTACCACTTCCTCCTGTGCTCTGCCAAAGATGAAACCATTTTCTCCTAGGAGGGAATTGGAATTCAATTCCCTACAACCATAATTCTCTGATGAATTCAAGAAAAGTTATTATTTTATTGATTATTTACCTTTTCTTCTTGTTCCAGTGGGAGCATTGTTTCATCTTTCTATAATCCTGAGCACAAATGGAACTGCAGTTCTTACATTTTAATATAGTCAAGTTTATTGATATTTTCATTTATGGATAGTGTTATTTATGTCTTTTTTTTTTTTTTAATCCCTTTTCTACCCTGAGGTCATGTATTGTCTTTCAAACATGTTTTGGTTTGCTTTTCCAATTCAGTTTATTAATCTACCTGGAACAAATTTTTATGTGTGATGTGAATAAAGTTCCTTAATTTTTTTCCCATATGTACACTTCCATTTGTTGATGGTAGTTGTATAGTTTCTTTAAAATACCAAATTACTGGGGCGCCTGGGTGGCGCAGTCGGTTAAGCATCCGACTTCAGCCAGGTCACGATCTCGCGGTCCGTGAGTTCGAGCCCCGCGTCGGGCTCTGGGCTAATGGCTCAGAGCCTGGAGCCTGTTTCCGATTCTGTGTCTCCCTCTCTCTCTGCCCCTCGCCCGTTCATGCTCTGTCTCTCTCTGTCCCAAAAATAAATAAACGTTGAAAAAAAAATTTTTTTTAAATACCAAATTACTCTTTAGTGGTGCATGAGAATGCAAAATATCTGAACTCTAACATTACATTGTCAAATATAGACAGTTACAATGCGCATAGTGGGGCACCTGGATGGCTCAATCTGTTAAGCACCCAAATTTGGCTCAGGTCATGATCTCACAGCTTGTGAGTTCAAGCCCCGCGTCAGGCTCTGTACTGACAGCTCAGAGCCTGGAGCCAGCTTCAGATTCTGGGTCTCCCTCTCTCTCTGCCCCTCCCCCCCCCAAAAATAAACATTAAAAAAAGTTTTTTAAAATAATGTGCATAGTATGTTTTACAAGTCCTTTAATGAAGGAGGAAAGAGTAATGCTTTACCCATTTTCATATTGAAGTGGGTATTTCTTTCCATTAGTTGTCTTCTGTTCTTTCCCATGGGTCTGTGCTACACACCTCTACATTTTTGACATGCCTCAACTTTAACATATTTAATACTTGACTCCACTGTTGCCCCCAAACTAGTGTACTTTCTTGACTTCTTTGGTTTCATCACTCTTCCAGTTGTTTAAGCTTTGAAATAATCCTTACTGTAGACTAATACATATATATATACACACACACACACACACACACATATAAAGGAACCTTAAAAACCATATTGTAGCCCCCTTGCTTATAATCTGCTTTCCAGTCTATTCTGCAGAGTGCAGGCAGCATCATTCTTGTTACAAGCTGGATTATTTATCTCTCTGCTTAAAAACCTTTGGAAGACTCGTTGATTACTACTTAAGGCCCAAGTTCTTTAAGATGGCATTGAGAACCCTTTATATTCAGACTTCAAACCCAGGGTTGCAAATGTTTGGCCATGCAGATTGTTCACTGCCTAATTCCAGAAGGCTTCCTTCACATAGATCATGATATGAATGGGGCTTTCAGGATTTGCTTAATATGGTAATTGGTTCAGTAACTTTTAGCTATTATTAGTAGTAATACTATTCTTATTCTTATTATTATAATTATTATAGTTTATGGATAAAAGGGAGGAAGAAGTACCATGAAGTACAACTGAAGAAGTAGGTAGAAACTTGAACTGCAAGAGCCTTGGTTCCAAAACTAAGGAATGTTTAAGCAATGGGAAGCCATATTAACTTTGTTTCAAGTTTTTATTTAAATTCTAGTTAGTTAATATATAGTGTAATTATTAGTTTCAGGAGTAGAATTTAGTGATTCATCACTTACATATAACATCCAGTGCTCATCACAACAAGTGCCCTCCTTAATGGCCATCACCCTTTAAGCCCATTTCCCACCCAACACCCCTCCAGTAACCCTCAGTTTGTTCTCCATAGTTAAGAGTTTTATGGTTTGCCTCTCTCTTTTTCCCCCCCATGTTTATCTGTTTCATTTTTTAAATTCCACATATGAGTGAGATCATATAGTATTTGTCTTTCTCTGACTTATTTCTCTTAGCATAATACACTCCAGCTCCAACCACATCATCACAAATAGCAAAATTTCATTCTTTTTTATGGCTGAGTAATATTTCATTGTATATATATATACCACAACATCTTTCTCTATTCATCAGTTGATGGATATTTGGGCTCTTTCCATAATTTGGCTATTGTTGATAATTCTGCAGTAAACATTGAGGTGCATGTGTCCTTTGGGTAAATACCTAGTGGTGCAGTTGCTGGATCATAGGACAGTTCTATTTTTAACTTTTTGAGGAACCTCTATACCACCTTCCAGAGTGGCTGCACCAGTTTGCATTCCCATCAACAGGGTCAGAGTATTCCCCTTTTTCTGCATCCTCGAAAACATCTGTTGTTTCTGTGTTGTTAATTTTAGGCATTCTGACAAGTGTGAGGTGATGTCTAATTGTAGTTTTGATTTGTATTTCCCTGATAATGAGCAATGTTGAACATATTTTCATGTGTCTGTTACCCATCTGTCTTCTTTGGAAAAATGTCTATCCATGTCTTCTGCCCATTTCTTAACTGGATTATTTGTTTTTTGAGTGTTGAATTTGATAAGTTCTTTATAGATTTTGGATACTAACCCTTCATCAGATATGTCATTTGCAGGGGCACCTGGGTGGCTCAGTCGGGTAAGCATCTGACTTCAGCTCAGGTCATGATCCTGTGGTTTGTGGGTTTGAGCCCTGCTTCACATTCTGTGTCTCCCTCTCCCTGCTCCTCCCCCACTCATGCTTGCTCGCTTGCTCTCTCTGTCAAAAATAAAGCTTAAAAACATTTTTTAATTAAAAAAAGATATGTCATTTGCAAATATCTTCTCCCATTCTGTTGGCTGCCTTTTAGTTTTGTTGATTGTTTCCTTCGCTGTGCAGAAACTTTTTATCTTCATGAAGTCCCAATAGTTCATTTTTCCCTTGCCTCCAGAGATGTATCTAGTAAGTTACTGCTATGGCTCATGTCGAAGATGTTGCTACCTGTGTTCTCCTCTAAGGTTTGTTTCTCTTGTCTCACATTTAGGTCTTTCATCCAATTTGAATTGATTTTTGTGTATGGTGTAAGAAAGTGGTCCAGTTTCATTCTTTTGCATGTTACCATGTACCATGTTACATCTTTTGCATGTTCCCGACACCATTTGTTGCAGAGACTCTTTTCTCCAGTGGGTTTTCTTTCCTTCTTTGTTTTAATAGGAGTAACATGATTGGATTTCAATTCTAGCAAAACCACTTAGGTGACACTATGGAGAATAGATTGAGGTGATAAAGATCTGAAATATGAAATGCAGTGGAACAGAAATCAGAACTTGAAGTCAAGACACTCCTAAGGATTGGGTACTGTGCTGCGTGCTTTCCATGCACTGTGCCATTTTAGAGATAAGGAAACGTAGGTTAAAAAAATAACTTAGCTGAGGTCACACCTGCTGTGACAGTGCCAAGACTTGAACTCCTGTGTGTTTGACTAAAGCCCATGCTTTATTTACAACACCATGCAAGAGTCACACTGAACTTTTCACTATTGCCAAAAATGCTGCATATATTTGTACTGTGTATTTTGCAAATGCCATTTTCTTTGCTTAAATTCTTCTTGCTCTCTTCTTTGCCAGGCAAACATCTCATAGTTCAAAACATAGTTTCACAGTTATCATATCCCTTTCTGTGAATCTATAACATTTTATGCATATATTACTGTAGCTCTCAAGACACTATTATGATTTTTTTCAAAAGTGAATAGGCCTGCTTTCTTTATGTTATTAAACTGCATAGGTATGAATGGTGCGGTGCATCATGCTCTAGACTGTTACTATGAATGAGATACATGTGCCAGATCCCTATCAAAATTACTTAGAATCTAATGAATTTTTCATTGTTTTTTCTTTCTTTGGTGGGGGGGGAGTAGTATTTTATTATTAACCTCTAAGCAGCTGGTACATCTGGTTTTTGTTCATTTTGCATTGAATATATCCTTTAGAAAATCCCTGTTTATTGTCTTTAAAAGACTATTTCAAATATACCAACTGGGAAATATAGCAGCTAGACTAAAATTAAACCAGTACAGGCTTCAGGTTGCAAAATTCTATGGCAACTCTTGTAAAATGGTTTTTCAAATATTAACATGACTCATTAATTTTTTCAAAATTAAAAAATTTGATTTATCCAAAGGAAAAATATCTGCATTAATATTGTGAGGTTCATGGATCTTTTGTTCATATAGATCATATAGAACATTAATGTTAACATTTTAAAGACATTGTATAGTTTTCCTATATAGGGAAATTCTGTTAAAATGAAGGGAGGTTTTATAAATAGAAATGTATGTGAAATAACAAAGGACATTATATGCTCTGTATTTACACCAGCCTTTTCCAGAGAAATTTCCTCAATACAATTTCAAAAGATGCTTTTGGCCAAAGCTTTCTAAAGACAATTAAGTTTAAGTAAAACCCAACTTACCCCCATCTTGTAGATTCACATTGTACATAAAAACAGAGAAATCCTACAAGGGTGTGTGTGATTGTTTTCCTGGTAGGGTTTCTTAATCCTTTCTTTTCCTCAAACTGAATTGACACAAAGAATTCTCCTTTCACATAAACTGTTTTATGAAATTTACTTTGGAAACTGTTGCCTTATATCATGTGTAGTAGAGTTCATGGAAAAGGACACAGGACAAGATAAGAGTATGTCCATATATATACATATTTGTATAAAATTTTATTTTACTATTTTCTTAATATTATTAACTTTATTTGCCATGGATGAACATGAACATCAGCAGGGGGAAAAGACACTCCAAAAGGAAACCAAACTGGAAAAAATCGAATTGGAAATTCTGAAGTGCCAGGATCATCAGAAGAATCAAATAGTGATTTAAGAAACAAAAAAAGGTAACTAGTATAGATGTTGATTCTACATGTCATAATCTAAACTATAAAGAGTGAGATAACCAGGATACTGTTACAAGGACTTCTAATTACAACAAATATATGAGTGAAATTAGTGATTTTTAATTAAAATTACCTTGATTCTAATCTTTAATAATGAGGAATAATTATTGCTTAAATTTATTTCTATTATAATTCTTATGTCATCAGGAGCAGCTTACTGACAGAAAATTTTGTCTTTGCCTTTCTTAGAATTAGTTGTTCTACCTCACTTAGATTCTTGGTTATGGGGAAAAGAATCAGTATGCTTGAGTTTCACATGGTATCATTTCATGGAGAATTATAGTACTTAAGGCAACAGTTTTTCATACAGTCTTTTGAAATTAATAGAAGGGATTTTATAAACAATCATTCACAAAAGAATTACAAACAAAATGTGTTTCCAAAATTTTTATTTTACTTTGCTATAGATATTATAATGTGATTTGAGTTTAGCTAGTACTCATACTAAATGTAGTTTATGAGCTTGAGATATGTTCTCAGGCTTTTTGAGGCTTTAATGTTACATTTGTGTTTACAGAGTGTCAAATAAGATAAAATGTGAAAAGCTAATATTCATGGAATCATTTTTTAATATGACTTTAAAATCTGTCATTCCCTTTAAGTCTGTTTCTTTGGAAAAATGAAGATGATAGAGTTAATACCATTAGAACCGAGAACAATCAGGTATGATTTAAATATTTTTTGTTTAAATGGGGTATTGCAACATAATATTTATACTGAAATTGAAACAAAACTGCAGCTTAAAATGTCTAAGTTTTCTAACCTTAGAGGTGAGAGGATGGGAAATAAGCCTCAAAAAAATTCAGGAGCCTACCAATTCAGTGAAATCTTTGGGTATACTGTGGTATGGATAGGACATATTGAGGTATGTCCTAAAGTGAAAGCCAGGTTTTTATATCTTGCCCCAGTTATCACTGAGAATGAGTCATTTGATGGACCTCTTTGGAATTTGGAGAGAGATTTGCCACATTTGGATGTACTGCTCCAGTCTTTTTTTTTTGAATCAAGTAATCCAAAAGACCGCCAACTTTGGGCCCAAAGGAAGTGAAGGCTCACAAGGTGATCTGAGAGACATTGCAAACAATGTTGCCACTTGTGTTTTAATGTCCAGCTGATCAAGTGCTGGAGTACTGAGTGCAGTCTGAGTCATGTCCTGTAGGCGAATCACAGCTCAGAGCTCTTGGGTTTCAGAGCAAAAGGCACACCATCTTCAGCAATAATTGTCCTATCATAATAGGACAATTAGATATTAATAAAATATGCTAGATTTTAATAAAATCTAGATATTAATAAAATATGCTATCTTCATGCTTTAAAATTTTTGTCAGTCTAGTGGATGCTTACTGCTATTTGTGGTTTGAATTTTAATTTCCCAGGTTACCCATAAAGTTGATCATGTTTTAATATTTTTATGGACTTCAGTTTGGTAACTTTTTTTGGAAGTGCATTTTCAAGTGTTTCTTTTGGGTTGTCATATGTTTCTGATTTGTATAAGTTTTTAATATACTCTAGAGATATTTATTTGATGCTTATTTATGTTGCAAGTATCTTCCCCTACTCTGTGCCTATAGTCTACCTTGCTGAATACCTTGCTTAGTATTTCTTATCCTTATTTTTTCCCACATTCTCTTGCTAGGTAGCTGCGTATATTGCGTATATAGCAATGGTGTATTGGCATCTCCTATTATTAGTGTGTTACTGTTTATCCCTGTATCTCCTGTGGTTTCTGGTTTGTTTAGATTTCTATGTGTTACTTGGCGCAAAGTTGTTCTTATGTGAATACTAATATCACTTTTGTGCTATGAAGTATCCTTTTTTTGACTCATTAAGTGCTTTTTTAGGTCTGAATTCTCCTTTAGTATCAAGATACTAACCTGTACTTTGTTTTTGCATACATTTATTTGGTATACCCTCATCTTCCTTCACACTTTGTCCCCCCAGCCTTTCTGAATTGCTTTGTTTTAGTTAGATATGTCTTTTACATATAGCCCAGATAGAGTTGGGTTTTGTTTTGTGAGAGTGTGTGAAAATATTTTTTATTTAGTAGATGAATTATGTCAACTTATGTTATTGATAGGACTGATGTGTTTGACTTAAGATTTGTCATTTTATGTTACAGTTACTGTGAGTTACTATGTGGTTTATTTGTACTTTTCCCCTCTCCTCGTGTTTTAGGAAGGTTGTATTTTTGTTCTAGTGTTTACAGTAATACATTTATGTTAGTATACTAGTGTTCTTTTCCCGTTTTTTAAAATTTATGCTTATGCTTTTCATTTGTTACCTCTAAAACTATCCACTGATCTGTCCTATTCAGGGTAATCAAAAAAATCTTTCTTCTCTAATGTATTTTAAGTTGTGTTACTTCTATTTTGTCAGAGCATATAACATTTATATGCCATACTTCTAGACTTAACCTCTCACCTTTGTTTTAGTCTCAGATCTGTAATTAAATATGTTCAACACACTGCCAGTTCTTTTACAGAAGACTTTTCAATCATCTCTTGGTTGGATTAAGTTCAATTTAGAAAAAGCACCTAGCGGGGCGCCTGGGTGGCGCAGTCAGTTAAGTGTACGACTTCAGCCAGGTCACCATCTCGCGGTCCGGGAGTTCGAGCCCCGCGTCGGGCTCTGGGCTGATGGCTCAGAGCCTGGAGCCTGTTTCCGATTCTGTGTCTCCCTCTCTCTCTGCCCCTCCCCCGTTCATGCTCTGTCTCTCTCTGTCCCAAAAATAAATAAACGTTGAAAAAAAAGACATTAAAAAAAAAGTGATGCCTGGTTTTCTTTTCTTTGTAAACTGGCTTGGGTATATTTGTCTGGAAGGCCAGAGGATTCATTTAACGTGTACTAGTTTTACCGGGCTGAATCTTAGCTCAGAATTCTCGATCAGGTTTTTTTGGATACACAGTGGATCCTTGCAGTATGAAAATCCAGACATATTTTTTTTTCTTTTCTTTTTTTTTTTATTTATTTTTGGGACAGAGAGAGACAGAGCATGAACGGGGGAGGGGCAGAGAGAGAGGGAGACACAGAATCGGAAACAGGCTCCAGGCTCTGAGCCATCAGCCCAGAGCCTGACGCGGGGCTCGAACTCACGGACGGTGAGATCGTGACCTGGCTGAAGTCGGACGCTTAACCGACTGCGCCACCCAGGCGCCCCAATCCAGACATATTTCAAGAGCATTTCCTAAAATTATAATTTCAGAAAATAATTTAGGTAGCAGATCTATTGTTTAATTTTTTCTTTACCTTTTATATACGTTATCTTTTCTCTGATCTATTTCACTTTTTTTTGTTTGTTTCATTTCCTTTGCATCTTTTATTTGTATTCTCCACTATCCTTACTGTATTTTTGGTCATATTTGTTGCTTCTTGGGTACTTGCTAATTTATTCATTTCTGAGACAATTTTGTTTTTTAATTTCTTTCTTCACTTTAGCCAACTTCCATTTCACATCTTCCTGTTTTTCCATTTTTATTCTGAGTTTTAAAATTCTTGATTTATTGTGTCTGTGGTATCTGCAAATGTTTATTTATATTTAATCTGTGTTGGAAGTATTGTTTAAGTTTTTCTCTGCTTCATGGCTGTCTGTTTGGTTTTAGTTCTCAATTGTGAAGGTTTTTTTAAAATGTAAATTTGTGTGGATGCTTGAATAATTTGTAGATATTGTTCATGTTTATTTGTGTTAATTTTTCTGTTTAAGTAATAACTTATTTTTATATATTTTTTATTTTTATTTTTATAGAGGAACAGGGAGCCCTGTGTTGGTGGTTTCTTTTGCTTCTTAGGTTGGGTGCTCCCTCTTCTGTTCATATAGTGAAATGCAGTTATTTATTTATTTTTAAATAAATGGGGCTTTTGGGGTCTGTTTTCTTTGAATTCTTTTCTACTAACTTAATTCAGCAGAGCTGTTATCTTGGCCACTTTCTTCTTTTCTCTTACCAGCTATCCCTGAGGGAATATCTTTTCCAAAGTATTTTCCTCTCTTCAAAGCTGTCTTCCCATGATTACCACTCAGGCCCCCTACATTTTATAATCCCCTTTCATTTGGCCTCCTCATCAAAAGTGCTCTGATTTACAAGATTTTATCCTTACTCTCAGGATTTCTCCTATGCATGTGGAGCCCCCTCCTTCCAGACTAAATCATGGTTGATGTTTATTGTGTTATCTTTGTATAGTGGCCTCTAATGCTTAAGCAGTCCACATCTGCTTGGAGGTGGGCTCCTGAGCACACTCTGCTGGTCTAGGGTGTTTATTTCCCCAGTTATATGCAAATTAAAGTATATGTAAATTAACGGATTTTGTGTCCTAGTTATGCTGTAGACATAAGTTATGGGTATTATTTGCTCTCTTTTTATAGCAATTGGAAGGATATGTGGAGAGATTGTAATTTAGGTGGTTGCCATTATTCTGCAGGAGACTGAACTTATAAGTTAATAATGCAACATAACATTAAAAACCAGAAAAAGAACAGTAAAACAAAGGAGTAAGGGCTTAATGAAGATAGAAGGAGACACTAATAACTTAGAGGTAAAAAACTAGCAGAATTGAAAACAACTCAAGATCTATGAAGTGATGGTGGGAGAGACATCCACATTGGTAAGGCTCGAGGTAGTTTATCATAAAAGGGTAGAAACACAAAAGTTAAGAAAGATAAAAGTGACACAAACACAAATACAGAGCCAATAAAATATATGCTAAATTTTGAAAATGCAATTAGTTTTCTTATTTTCTAAGCAGACATAAGTTATCAAAATTGGCTCAAGATAAAAAAAAATCAATAGTCATCTTAGAAAAATGTTAAAGTTATAAGAAATCTGGGAAAGATATCATGTTTACAAAGTAATAATGGATTTTTTTTTCTTTTAAGTTTGAAGTACCTGTGTATAATGTCCAAGTAATAGTGGAATAGAGAAGCTGAAGCACAAGAGAGAATCTATAGTTATAAATACAGATTTGGGATTTTGTCACCATATAAGTAAAAAAAAAAAAAAAAATGCATTGCTGTTGTACATTATCACATGCTTACAGACAGGTGAAAAATGTGTTATTCTACCAGATCTTACTGGTTTTCATGTTTGCTTACAGATAGGTAAGAAAGAGTGCATCACCCTACCAGATCTTACTGATTTTCCTTCACTTCCTTGTCAACCTGCTCTTTCTCCAGTAATAACTGATATCTCTTTATTACAGATTGAAAGTAAGTATGATGATACCGTAAGTACAAATAACTCTGTGAGGTAAAGTTAAATATTAATGGAGGGGCACCTGGGTGGCTCAGTCGGTTGAGCATCCGACTTCGGCTCAGGTCATGATCTCACAGTTTGTGAGTTCGAGCCCTGTGTCGGGCTCTGTGCTGCCAGCTCAGGGCCTGGAGCCTGCTTCAAATTCTGTGTCTCGCTGTGTCTCTGCTCCTCCCCTGCTCGCGCTCTGTCTCTCTCTCAAAAGTGAATGAAGATTTAAAAAAAAAAATTTTTTTTTAATAAAAAAATATTAATGGGGAATTATTGTCCAATAGGTACAGAGTTTTAATTTCGGAAGATAAAAAAGTTCTAGAGATGGACAGTGGTGATGGTTGTACAGCATCATAAAAGTACATAATGCCACTGAACTGTACATTTAAAAGAGGTTAAAACTGTAAATTTTATTATGTGTATTTTACCACAAAAATGTTAAATTATTTTAAAGTATGTGAATTATATGTTAATTACTGCATATATTTAATCAGTAATATTATTTGCGGGTAAAATTTATTCTTGCTATTTTAAGCACTTTTAAGTTTTACACTCCCAACTTTTAGCTTTTGGACATTGACGGGTTATAATCTTTTAGGAGAGAAGATTATTGAACAACTGAAACAAGTAAAGAAAGAAAGAAGATATCTGGAAAGAATTAGAGAAGAACTAATTAAAAAAGTTGAAAAACTATTTGAACAAAGCAAGTTGAAGCAATGTCACGGTAAAATTTATTACATCTTTTATCACTATTTTATCATTAATTAACATACTTTACATAAGGTTTTTTAAAATTTAAGTTCAAATTTTTTTATAACATTCCTTTATTCATTTACTAAATAAGTATGTATTGTCTACTGAACTTAGCCACTGTTCTAGGGGCTGAGGAGATAATAGGCAGACACAATTTTGTCTCTGCCCTCAAAGAGCTTATAGTCCATTGGGGAAACGATAAGAAAACAGTAACAATACATCCTGATGATGCTATGATAAAGGAATTACAGAATTGTATGCACCTAAATTAGATGGAAGAGATCAAGAAAGGCTTCCCAGAAAACTGTTAAATATGCTTAAATCTGAAGTGTGCCTCCTCTTGGCTGTAGGCTTTCAGACATGCTTTCCCTCTGCCATCTACATCTCCTTTAACTTCTACCCACCCCTTCCCAGTTTACCTGGCTAGTTCCTACTAATCATTCAATCTCAGCTTAGATATTACTCTAGAATCATCCCCTGAATCCCTTAGTCTTCTCTACATGCTTAATTTTGTGGTATGTGTGTCTGTTTTGCCAAACTAAATGAATGAATGAATGAATGAATGAATGAATGAATGAATAAGAGAAATTAAGTAGAAAAATAGGTAGTTTTCCTGCAACAGAATTAGAAACAAGTGTTACTAGGACTAGGTAGAAATAGAAAAACAAGCCAGGGTAGAGAGATGTTAAAGGATTTGAGAAGACTGCATTTTGGGTGGTATTGGAGGATTATATGAATAAAAGGTATATATGGAACTAACTGGTTGTAGGATTCTCAATTTACAGCAAAATTATTACTTCAGTGTTAGAACTGACTGAATGTTATAGGCAATGTCAGGAGGTATTTCTGCAGGTTCTACCTTATTAAGTGGTGTCCTGGAAATGATGGCAATGACTAAGTTTTGTCGTACTGTTAAAAGTGATTTTATCAGACAAATTTGAGTAATGGACTAGAAATCACAGGACCAGGATTCTAATACCAGATCAGTGATTTATGTAGACAAGTTATTTCTCCTCTTTGTGTCTTCCTTTTTCTGTTTATAAAATGAGAATATCAGGGGTGCCTAGGTGGCTCAGTTGGTTAAGTGTCAAACTTTGGCTTAGGTCATGATCTCATGGCTCATGGGTTCAAATCCCCGCGTCAGACTCTGTGCTGGCAGCTCAGAGCCTGGAGCCTGCTTCAGATTCTGTATCTCTTTCTCTTTTTGCCCCCTCCCCTGCTTATGTGCTCTCTTGCTCTCTCTCAAAAATAAACATTTAAAATGAGAATGATTACTTTCTATTTCAACAGGAATGTTTCAAGATAAAAGGCATGTATCAGCTATCAAATACGTAGGAAGCCTACTATGTGCATCAATTCCTTGCATTGTTTTAAATGCTGAGGATACAGTAAACAAGATGAACATGGCCCTGCCCTTAAGGAGCTTTCTTCTAATGCAGGGAGATAGATGTAAACAAATAAGACAATATCAGCTCCTGATTAGAGCTCAAAAGTCCCTTTAAAAGAGCAAAGAGTGATGGGGCAGAAAAAAATGTTTTAGCTTGAATTTTCAAAGAAGGCATCACTGAGGAGATATCATTAAGATGTAATTAATAAGGAGGCAGGCATCTAAAGAGATAAGAGAAAAAAACCAAAAAACAAAAACCAGTCCAAACAGAAGGAACACTAAAATGTCAAGGTCCAGAGATGGAAGTGAACTTGCAGTATTAAGGAGCTGAAATAAGGCCAGTGTGGCTGGAACTTAATATGGAGGAATGTAGAGGAAGATAAAATCAAAAGCTCACCAAGGAACAGACAGGCCAATTTAAGGAGTTTAGATTCTATTCTAAGATGAGAAGCCATTGGAGGATTTTTAGAGATGTATAGGACTTTAAAAATATTTTTAGAACATCAGAATGACTGCTGTATGGAATAGCCCATAGAGGGGCAGGAATGGAAGCAGAGAGACCAGTTAGAAACATAATCCACTTTCAAAAGATGATTGTGCACTGACTAGGGACATAGCATTGAAGAAGACAGAATGTGCCAGATGCTGGAAGTATTTTACAGTAGTACCAATAGAACTTGCTGAGGGATTAGATATAGGACATGAGGGAAATAAATAGTTAAAATCTTGAGTTAAAATCCCATAAAGTTGTAGAATTTTAATGAAATCAACTTTTATATCTGGGGTTTTCATTTCTTTGATAATTTTTTAAAAGAGAAGCATAAGCATATTCTGATATAGTAGCATGCAGTTTGTGTTCCTGTTAAGTTTGTATTTAGAATCTCATTGGGTCAAAATGATTCCCTAAATTGGCAGTATTTGATTTCTAATTTTCTCAACTACAGGGCTCAGGCTTAAATTCTGCCCTACATACATTTGGGGATATATCTGGAATAATTTTAATAAGTGATAAATCAGAATCAGCTTATTTTATAAAACATAAGTCATTTAAGGGGATGAAAAAATATTATGCCTTTCTCTTCATTGTTTTAATTATGATTTGAAATCAGACTATGGAAAAAGTAATCAAAATAAATATACACATTTTTCTATAGGTAGTATTTTTAATCAAGATTTTTCAGAAATAATTACAAGCTTAAAGAACTTGGTTTGGTTCCTGGATTCATCACTATTTTCTATATTTGTAGGCCAATCCTTTTATTATTTAATAAACATTTCAGTCTTTGCTTTAATTTCCTCAGCATATGAGGAAGGAAGAGTGGGGGAGTAGAAGGGTTTAAATTAACTCAAGGGTCCTTTCCGAGTTGAAAAGTTTAATCCTTTAGTCAGACTCACATTATAGTCCTTGCTTTTTTTTGTAGCCTGTGATGATTGGAAGAAAAAATAGTTTGAAACAAAGAAAATCACAGCATCGTTGGAGGAGGTTTTAACAAAACTGCGAGAAGATTTAGAACTTTACTATAAAAAACTGCTCATGCAGCTTGAAGCCAGGGACATTAAGATGAGACCAAAGAATTTGGCAAACATCACAGACTCTAAGGTACTTATTACTAAATGTGTTCACATTCTATTAGAGAAGTTCTACTCAAAATGCATGTTTTATTATTGCTAGTATTATCATAGGTAGAATGCTTTGGGCTACGGGTAACAAAAACTTGACTTAACCAATAAGAAAATTTATGATCTCATGTAATGGGTGCGGAGAGGATACAATTAGGAGCTTAATGAGATCTTTAAGGGACTATGTGCTTCTGGCATTCCTTACCCATTATTTTCAGCATTGGCTTCATTATAAGACTGCTTGTCCTCATGGTACCAATAGAGTTGCCAATGGCAAGTAGGGCTATCTGCCTCCTAAAGAAGAATATGTAAAACTTTTCTCCAGTCTTACACTAATATTATACACCAATTATATCTCAGTAAGGTATATAACATAATTATTTATGTATGTATTATGAAATGATTACCATAATAAATTTAGTTAACATCCATCATCTCACAGTTACAGATTATTTTTCTTGCAATGAGAACTTTTAAGGTCTATTTCCTAAGCAATTTTCAAATATACAATACTGTTAATTGTAGTTATCATGCTGTACATTACATTCTCAGAACTTATTTTCACCCCAAGTTTGTGCCTTTTGACCACTTTCACCCATTTCCCTTCATTTTCTACCCTCTGGCAACCACCAATCTGTTCTCTGTTTCTATGAGTAAAAGTTTACCATTTTAGATAAATCTAATGTAAAACTCAAGTAGGTTCAAGTAATGGATTATCCATCTTAGCTGATACTAATTATCTTGCATAGCTGATTTTTTTGTTTTATCAAGTTCAATATACAATTTTTTTTCACAGAGGCAGCTTAAAATTTTAAATAGTTTTTGTTGACCATTATACCTCATAAACTTTTCTGAACAAAAATAACTAAAAAAGCTTCTTATATTAAATAGGTTTTCTTATATATAGTATTTATTTATTAAATATTTTAAAGTAATACTATCCAATTCAGCTGATAAATTGTTATGACAATTTCAAAAGCCTTGCTAGTATCTTAAACCTAGTATATTCCTTTTATAGTAATATTTCTTACCATTAAATTGGCACCACAAAGGCAACTTGCACAAATATCTACTTATTTTTATAAAACATGAATAAATGTAATACAACAGAAGGGAATGTGGTCCCTAAGACATAAGAAAAAGGTCAATTCTAATTTACTCCAAAGCAATGAGTTTATTTTATGCAATAGGTTATTTTTATGATTTGCTTTTTTGGTATTTGTTATCACTTGATAGTTTGCAAGACAATTAAAAATAAAAATAAATAGGGGCACCTGGGTGGCTTAGTTGGTTAAGTATCTGATTCTTGGTTTTGGCTCAAGTCATGATCTCACAGTTTGTGAGTTCAAGCCCCACATCAGGCTCTACATTAACAGCGTGGAGCATGCTTGAGATTCTCTCTCAAAATAGAGAAACAAACTTAAAAAAATAAAAATAAATAAAAATGAATTTACTAAATGTCTTTGTTTCATACAGAATTACCTTATAATCCAGATCACTGAGGTACAGCATGCTATTGACCAACTTAAGAGAAAACTGGATACTGACAAAATGAAACTCATAATGGATGCTAAGGTAATTTGCATTTCTCCTAATCAGACATTTATCTTGAAATAAATTGTTTTAATTTTGGGTATCAAAAGCCTAAAGATAGTACAGATTGTCTTAAAGTCATTACCTTAACCAAGAGCATGAGTGAGAAAAATGCAAGAAGTAAATCCTGTGAAAAGATGCCTGTTATAACAAGGCCAAAGTAAAATTTCACTAAGAATTAAAGCAAAAGGACCTTGTGAATCAGTAGAGTCTCAATATTTTAAAAGTAATTTATTTATGGATGACTCTAATATATGAAAGTCTGACAAACCACTTAGCTCTCTGAGCTCAATTTTTTTTTTTTAACCCATTCTAGGGTAAGTCTCTCATTCTGATTATTTTCATGTATATATAATTAATGCTCTAGGGGCGCCTGGGTGGCGCAGTCGGTTAAGCGTCCGACTTCAGCCAGGTCACGATCTCGCGGTCCAGGAGTTCGAGCCCCGCGTCAGGCTCTGGGCTGATGGCTCAGAGCCTGGAGCCTGTTTCCGATTCTGTGTCTCCCTCTCTCTCTGCCCCTCCCCCGTTCATGCTCTGTCTCTCTCCCAAAAATAAATAAACGTTGAAAAAAAAAATTTATAATTAATGCTCTAAATTCATTTCTTTATCAGAAATAGCTCTATGACATGAATAATGACCCCTTTCTAGAATGTCCATTGTTCTACAGTGCTGGAAATGTTCCATATCTGCACTGTCAGATACAGCAACCACTAGCCACATAAGGATATTGAGCACTTGAAATGTAGCTTGTTGTGTGAGGAACTGATATTCAATCTTCATATAATTTGTTAATTTATATAGCTATATGTGGCAAGTAGCTACTGTATTGAATAGCCCAGTTCTAGATTCTTTTCACTAGCAGCATTCAGTTAGGACCCTCTGAATTTTAGAACAGTAAAATGAAAGCTAATTTTTGAAAGGTAATTGTTTTTGTAGGTGAGAAAACAAGCAGTTTCAGATTTATGCATGCTGAAAACTGAACTGGCACAGAAGAAAAATAACACATCTGTACAGGCTCAGTTGGGTATGTTAATTTAAAACTTATTTGCCAAAAAAAATGTAACCACTGTTTTCCTTGGTGCGATACTTTATATAAATCATAAGTTATATATTTTTTTTGCTTTTCATTTGGGTTTCAAAAAATGTTTCAGGAACTATTAGATGTAAAAAAGCAAAACACTAGCTATTTGGTTATTTTTGAAGTTTTTAAGTCTATTACACATTTTACAGTACTATATTTTATAAAATAGTCTTAAAGTTTAATAGCAAAATTTCATATTTATTAAAATATTTAAAGAATCTATCTGTATTTAAATACAGACCATTTATTCATTGTATTTGATTAAAAGCAATCTAGAAATTATATTATATTATAAATAGGGATATTGAATTTACATCCAGAGCTATGATAGAGATTAGTATCTAAGAATTCAAATTTTTAAAATTTTAGAAATACAAAGACAATAGTAATTCAACAAATACTATGGAAAATGGTTGGTTTCACTCTGTCATAAATAATTGGATAAATAGGAAGTATTCTCAATAACAGGTGACTGAATCATCATTTATTCCAAATGGGGGAAGAGGGTGAAATGTACAGAGAAGACAGGATTTATGTAAGTCTAGGGTTCAAGGATGCAGATTTTTAATAAGTGTAACACAATTGCCCTGAGGAAAAGAACAGAGACCTCTTTACATTTAGAAAAATTATCTTTTAGAGAGATTTTTGTGCAGAGAAAAACCAATGTCTTTAAATAATTAAAGGAAAAATGCACATTATAGATGTTCATAAATGAAGGAATATTAATAGAATCATGTTCAACACTAAGTTTTTCCTGAAAGTTTCTGCTATAACCTCATAAAAATAATTTAGGTAAAAAATATTAGGTAGTTCTAACATACTAATTCCAAATATGACTTATATTTTATTTTTTCCTCTGGAGGCTTTCAGAGAATTTGAGTACTACATGAAATCAGGAAGCAGAAAAATTTTTGGAACAAAAAGTACAGAGCTAACTGCTTCTCAAAGACTAGGTTTTAAAAAATCTAGTCTAAGCAAATAATTTCCAATTCAAATTATACATATTTTAAAAATCAGCAATAAAATTCTGAAAACAATTTTTCCTAATTATAGTATTAAACACAGAAGAATAAATATAGCAAGTTGACTTCTTACCTTTGTTTTTAGATAACCAAAGCATTTATCTGCTTTTAATTGCTTTTAAATGTAACTAAATTATATGACAAAAATGTATACATTTTCATTTCTTCAAGAAACGGATCTATTTATACAGATCATTTTTCTAAATCTTAGTTTGACAAAAGATGCTCATCTGTCACAGCTTTGGGTTTAAGACTTTCCACATTTCTTCGGTTTGCTGTTTGGCTACAGCATCTCCAGAGTAGTCAAGACAATTTGCGTGCCACATGCCAATGCCTCGTAAGCCATGCTTTTGTATGTATGCTGCCTTTAAAGAAATGCTCTGAGGGTTATCATACCACACTTGATGCAAATGGCCAGAAGAATCCTAGAAGAAGAAATTAAACTATTCAGCACAATATTAAATCCAATGACTCAAAAATGATACAATGAAATAAAGATTTTAGGGCACAATATTTTCTGCTTCCATGATTCTGTATGTGGTACTTTCTAGATATGATTGTGGTGAGTTCACAACAGAAGAGAACAAATGAACTTCATAATATATTCTATATAAAGTCCTTCTCATGCCCTAAGATTCCTTCCTTGGTCTGATCTGATGATTATCAACCAAGATGTACATCTGAAGCACTTGTGTGGCTTTAAAAAATACAAACTACTGGGACCCACACCACATGAAAAAATCTTCAGGGCTGATGACAGGGCATACATTTGTTTTGTGTTTTGCCATTCCATTAGATAATTCTGATATGCAGACACAGTTAAGGAGGATCACTGCTCTGGTCCTCTAAGCCAGTTTATGTATTTTTTTTTTCTTCTACAGTTCCTGGAAA
This sequence comes from Herpailurus yagouaroundi, assembly GCF_014898765.1. Taxonomy (NCBI): domain Eukaryota; kingdom Metazoa; phylum Chordata; class Mammalia; order Carnivora; family Felidae; genus Herpailurus; species Herpailurus yagouaroundi. Next base: position 71,774,988 of record NW_024412388.1, read on the forward strand.
TGTGCCTAATTAAGAACTCAGCAGATGACTTCATCTGTGATGAATCAGTCATATCAAAAGGTAATGGGTGAGGAAAATATCTCCTTTTCCAGGTCTTACAGAATTGATTTTAAGAGCCTGTCGGGTGTGGATTCCATGGGTAACTTATGCACACACATTTTTGTAGATGAGAAAATCTGAAAATGGTCTTATGCTCACCTTCCACCCTTTAAAGTCCTCCTCAGCATCAACTGCCTCTAGTACTAACACAGTCTCTCCTAGAAGGTAGATAAGCTATTGGAGAAAAGAAAGAGAAAAGGAACAGAAAAACTAGGCAAAGGGTAAAGGAAAGGGGGAAAAGATAGGAAATAAAAAATAGAATCAACTGTGATTTTAAATAATTATACTGATTTTTATATACATCTGGGAAACTTTTAAAGGCAATTCTCAATGGATGCCAGTAATAATTTTATTTATGGTAGCACCACTGGAATTAGGACTACTTTGCAGGACATTAGTCACTTGGTAAATGAATAAACTGGCATATTTAAGTATAGTAGGCTCATTTACTACAAGCATATTTTATATTCTATTTAAGATTTTAAACTGTGATTCACTATTAAAAGGCAACCTCTATGTAAATATAGAAATATTTATTTTTGCAGGTTCAGGGATGAATCCAAAGACACATATCTCTTTGCCATTATTTAGTGAGTATTTTGAGCCCTTTTGATACTGTTAAGAAATTTCAAATGCCTCAAAGTAGTGAAGGATGAAAGGATGAAAAACTGAGCATATGTAAAATTGATCTATTCATGATGAAGGCATACATATGCTTTTGGGAATATTGAGTGCATGATGAGGCTGCTATGGCTCAAACAGCATAAGAAAGCAAAAACGATTCTCTTCAATCACAAGAAACTTGATTTTGGTTGCTATGGAATTTTACAATGAATGAAAAAGAGGAACAAAACAGTTTTATAGCTAAACTGTTGTCTAAAGTGCCATTAAATAAATGGCTTTCAAAAGGTTTATCAAAAGGCTTCCTGAATTGTAAAACCTTAAAGAATTTGTCGTATTCATTAAGGAAAAAAATAAGTCAGGGACTACAAAAAATAGTACCCCAGAGTGTAAAATATTACACTGTTTGGCAAAGACAAGATTATAATATACCCTAGTTTAATGGGTATATAAAGGTATAGAAATCTCTACACCAAAGCTTTCTATATAATTGATATATATGTACATGCCTGTATAGCAAAATTTATTAAATATTTTTCACAAATTGGGACCAGGCCATTATTAAGGAATATAAATTCCTACTGGAATCAACTTACATCATATTTTAGGGCTCCTTTTACAGTAACAGAATCTAAAGTAAATTCAAAGATGGCTTGTAATTGAGGTGTGTGGAAAAGTTTGTATTATATTAAAGGTAAATTATGAAAAATATTACTTTTGCCGCTTTGTATGGCAATTACTATTTATCAAACACTACCTGACAGAATTGCTCTTGTCATTTCCTCTACTTCTTCAAGTTTCTGTTTGTAATATAATTTGTCTAATGTCACATAGTTTATACCATTGTCCACTGATTCCATGATGATGCATTCTTTATTCTCAGCCTCATGCCTCCCTATAAAAAACAGCCTCATCAGAACGTTTAGGCTACCTTGAAATGAAGGCTTACTGAGTGGTAACCTATTTTGGCCCAAAGCCACAGTTATACAAAGCTGTCAATTATTACAGGAGACCCTGTTTGTGATATGCATGTTTTTATAACCTTATCTAACATGACAAGTGGCCCATGCAAAGAAGTTATATTATTAGCATAAGTTGAACTGCTCAGCTAGAAAGTAAAGTACCTGATTACAAGTTTACTCATCTAAACTCTATGTTGTACCCTAAAAGAAAACTGATAGAAATTGTTAATATCAAATATGTAATTATGAAAACATGCAGTTACGAAAATAGAATGTTCATAACTTGTGAAAAGTCTTACTTTATAGTTATAGTAAGAGGCCTGCTGATTTTTATCCCAGTGGCTTCCAGAAATAGAACTATTTACGTGCTTCATAATTATTTTATAGGGCACCTGCTGTCCTGAAGCAATACCACAAGAGGCCCTCCAGGAAGGGACTTTTGGAATGGTACAAACACGATCCTAGAAATATAAAATGTTCATGTTATACATTTATCAGTTAAGCAAGTCTTAGAAACCCAATCAGAAAATGTAATCAAAAACTATTAAAAATAAAATATGTACTATAAATAACCTGACTATACCTAATAAAAGTAAAAAGAAAATATATAACATTCAGAAACTTCCATGGGATTAAATAATTAAACGCTACCTTTTTAGTCTCAAACTATGTTCATATACAAAACAGGCTCCAAAAATATAATAGAGAAAAAAATCATATAGGAAATAATCTGTTCTTACCTCCAATAGCTTTAGACAGGTATAGTCATAACCATACCAGGGGATACCCATTACAAGTTTCTCAGGGTTAATGCCGATCTTGATGTAGTCATCATACCCTAATCAAGTTGGGACGGAAAAGGCATATTTTTTTCTTTATATTCTACTAATAGGTTTATACAAGCTATTCAACCATTCGGAAGCTAAGTTTGAAAAAACAAGTACATTTATGCAAAATACCAATAAGAGTGTTTCTCTAATATGACATAAGTGATTTGTTTTGAATATTAGAACACATTTAAAACAAGATCAAATTGAAGCAAAAAACTCATAAAATTTATTTCTAGGAAGAATGACACATTTCAGGAAAGCATGTTAATTGTGTATTAACTGCTAAGACATGATATAACTCTCTGGCAGGGATGGCCTCAGAATTTCATATAGCATATTTCTATAACATGGAACAATTGTGCTTTCTATAAGTATGAATTACAGCTAGGGACAAGAAATGTTCCCCAATTACTCTGTATTCAATCTATAGTTAGGAAACAAAGAAATATGAACAGATTCCTGGTCAGTCCCTGCTGTGCCCAATGCTGCAAAATGTTTTCCCACCCAAAGATGTTCCAAGATTATCAGAAAGTTGAATTAAGTAAATTTGCTGTTTTTAAGAGCCTTTATTGTGTACTGTTAAATATCCAAGAGAGGGGTACAGTATGCCTTATTTCACAAACATATTTGATAATGAGCCTAATATTGTTAGGACACAATTATCTCCTTTATGAAACATAGTTTGGAAAAATGAATTACTTTGTAGTTTTATCAGTCATTTTCCAAATTATAAGTGGCATATGCATACGATCAGATTATTAATTTGGACATGATGAGGCTAGGTTCTAAGATTTTTCTCTCTAAATTGAAAAATATTTTTTTATTAATCAATACTTAAAGCAGGGCCAATTATCTCAGAAAATTTCACCTGAGTCCAAAAGATAGCAAGAAATCTTTTATTGAATTGGCTGATGTGATATGAATGACAGATCAGAAGTACTCTTAATTCTAATAGTGATATAGCATGGGTGCTAATAATAAATGCCAAATAAGACAGTCCTCTATCAATCATGCACAGTAGCTACTCACATTATAATTATCTTTGCTATTAGCTAACATTGGTTATTTCAAAAAAATATCATGTCAAATTCTAGATAAGTAAATATCTCCTTTATGTAACTTTGGGAGAAAAGTTTTGGCTTGAAGTTAGAACACCTGCTTGAGCCCCAAGTAAATAATACTCAGTAGCAATACAAAGAGAACTTAACACTCATCATCCCATCTATAATAGAGGATTAATAATATATCTATCCCACAAAATGTTTAGAAGAATTAAGTGAAAACTTTATGTAAACTTGAAAGCTCCCCAAATTAAGTGATATTCATGTTTCAAGAAAGCTTTACAAATGGAAAAGGTATACAAATGATTTAGAAATACTAAAATAACCTTAATGTTAAAGTGATCATTTTGTGGATTCTTACCATTTAATGTCTCCTTATAGGGAGCATTGGCTGCTGCAATACATTCTGACAAGGCCGGACTTTGTTCATCATAAGACATCACAAAGAGAAAGTCACAAGCATCTGCAATTCCAGTGTAATTATAGCACCTGTCTTTGCACTTTGGAGACCAAGTTACATCAAAGGTTACCTGTGGAAAAACACGTACCATTTTATGTAACATGATCAAATATGCTTATTATGTCAGTTTTTTATTATATATATTTGCTTCATACTACCCAAGAAAAAAAGATCTATTTACATATATGAACATAGGGTTCTATATGCTTATAGAAGTAGAACAGTTCTTATAGAAGTAGAACAGATATTCTAATATCTAAACAGATATTTAGATATTCTAAAATATCTAAGATATTTTTACGCAGACGTGTTAACCCAGACATATATTTGGACAGATACAATGATCAGGAGCAGGGCACTGTGTAGAAGAGGAATTTTAAATGTCTTTAGAGGCTAGACTGGTACCTCAACTGATTGAAAGAAATAGACGTAATGACAATAGGGTGTAGATGGGTCACTAAGCAACTAAAGAGTAAGCACAACTAAAATAATTCAAGTACAGAAGTTTTTAAAAATATTGTGTGGGCTAGATAGGTCATCTCTTGGTACAAGTTGACTGTCCTGGGTTGGGAGTCTAATATTCAATTATGTTACATGATAGGTTTAATCCAACATTACAGTTAAAGAAAGTGGTTTATGGCTACAGGGATAAACTAATCAACTCAAAATGTTGAACAAATCACTTAAATGTTATTTTATGGGAATATTCAAATAAAACCTGAATGATGAATTACCTTTCATTTTTGTAAGCCAGTCTTCAAAGATGAGTCTCTTTAAACTGTTTATTGCCTTAACCAGATATTAATTTGCATTATTTTATATATGGACAAATGTTCTAAAGCATCATTAAAGGTTTCTTTTTCCTTTAGATACTCATTAAACACATTAATTATTACAAAAATTAAGATAATGCAATTAAAATTTTTACACTTTGGCCAATTTATTGTTATAGAATTTTGACAAAGTCCTAAAAAGAGTTGTAATTCTCTATTAACACTAATGGAATCTCAGCTTTATAAGTACAAGCTTTCCTCAATAGCACTACAGCAAAATAGGTTATAAAGTGAATTTTTTACACATCCAATCCCATTTTATCACTGCTTCCTGTTATAAAATGGAGCTATACTATAGTAACAGAGAAACCAAATGATCACCTCTAAAAAGGAAAATTTCAAATCCACTGTAGAAGTCCTTACCTCTCCTGAGCATTAGTACTTTTACCTGGGGCACCTGGGTAGCTTAGTCGGTTAAGCATCTGATTCTTGATTTCGGCTCAGGTCATGATCTCACAGTTAGTGAGTTCGAACCCCACATCCAGTGAGCTTGAGCCCTGCTTCATGTGAGCCTCACTTCTCTGTCTCTCCCTTTCTGTTTCTCTGCCCCTCATGGGATTCTCTCTTTGCCCTCATTCACTTGCACCCTCTCTCCCCCTCAGAAAAAAGAAAGACTATTTTTACCTGGATTTCCTGTCATGGTTAATCTCCTATTTTTGAGAAAGCAGCATTCGTATATTAGACAAATCAAAATGATTTTGGTTCTAGTTTTGGCTCTGTTATAACTAGGTCTGTGTCTCTAAAAACATCTGAATTGGTTTTCCTACCTGTAAAAAAATCATTGTGTGGGAAGAACGCTTCTGGCATATTTCTAGCTCTTTAATTCTAGGACCATAATTCTGTAATTTTTTTTCATATATAGGCAAAATGAATTTTTTTTAAATATAAAATTTATTGTCAAATTGGTTTCCATACAACACCCAGTGCTCATCCCAACAGGTGCCCTCGTCAATACCCATCACTCATCCTCCCCCTCCCTCCCTCCCCCCCCTTAACCTTCAGTTCTCAGTTTTTAAGAGTCTCTTATGTTTTGGCTCCCTCCCTAACATTTTTTTTTTCCCTTCCCCTCCTCCATGGTCTTCTGTTAAGTTGCTCAGGATCCACATAAGAGTGAAAACATATGGTATCTTTCTCTGTATGATTTATTTCACTTAGCATAACACTCTCCAGTTCCATCCACGTTGCTACAAAAGGCCATATTTCATTCTTATTGCCACATAGTATTCCATTGCATATATAAACCACAATTTCTTTATCCATTCTCAAATCAATGTGATACATCACATTAATAAAAGAGCATAATTCTGTAATCTTAATCATCATTTCCCCAAACCTCATTTCTCCTTCCAGACTCTATTTTTTTTCTTTTTTTGGTGGCCAGTTTAAGAACTTTAGAGCTATTATCTGACTTCTCTCACACCCCATAATTAATCTCCCATTTTCCTTTGGGTGGCTTCTCATAACTGGTTCTGCTTCTTTCTTTCCATTAATTAATTCAATATTTATTGAACACTTCCTGAGTGTTAGGGTTATGCCATCATCCTAATCCAAACTATAAATCTCAAGTTATTAGACTTGGATTAGTATTTACTGGTTTCCATTTCTCCTCTAGACTATTATACATACTACTATGGAATAACCTTCCCCACTTTCTACCATGTAACACACCACATACAGAATAAAATGCATATGCTTCAGTCTGACATTCTGGACCTTCCACAATCTGGCATGCCTTAGCAACTGTACCTTCCACTAATTTTGATACATGAATTTGACATAATAGGCCAAATTGTTCTACTTGCCCCTCAAAATTGGAAATAGATACTCCTATTGCAAGTCTGCTCAATTTCTTCCTCCCTGCCCTTTCACTGTAGCATAATCTGGGCTAGCAAAGAGGTTGTTTCCCTTACACTAACTCTAATCTCTTAGTAACAGCAATCTAGAAAATGAAGGAAACGTTTTCTGAGAACAAAATTTGTGAGGAGAGGAGTATGTTGGCCTGTGTACCAGGTATTTGCTATTCTTGATCTAAACTGTATTCGTCTGAGGAGGGAAGGTCCAAGATGGTGATGTAGGAAAACCCAGAAACCACCTGCTCCACAGACATACTAAATCTACACCTACTCATAGAGCAGTTCCTCTGAAAGAACTGACGACTGACTGAACAGCTTTTGCACAACAGAAGAGAAACACACCACCTAGAAGACAGCAAGAGAGATGTAGACACAGGTACAAAGGAAGTCCCCACCCCCCTGATGCTGCTACTTGCAGTGGGGAGGGATATATACTGGGAGACCATGAGAAGATTTGTCTGCCTTGCGGTACAGGGGGAAAAAAGCAACTTTTTAATAAAAGATCAATTAGAGGGACTCCTGGGTGGCACAGTTGGTTAAGCCTCTGACTTTGGCTCGGGTCATGATCTTACTGTTCATGGGTTCGAGCCCCGTGTCAGGCTCTGTGCTGACAGCTCAGAGCCTGGAGCCTGCTTCAGATTCTGTGTCTTCCTCTCTTTCTCTCTGTCTTAGCCCCTGCCCCACTTGTGCTCTCTCTCTCAAAAATAAATAAATAAATATTCAATCAATTAGAATATACAAAATCTAGCACTAGAACTCTGTCAAAAAGTGGGGGAGCTGCTAGAAATCTTTGGGTCAGAAGGGTTGGCAAGCACCAGGGTTTACATTCCCTCATTACCGTGACATCATGAACAGGAGCAGGGCCTGGGTGGGTACCCAAGGCAGCTTACCACTTCAGTAAGCCCTGGGCTCCTAGTCCACACCAGCCCTACCCATCCCACAAGGCAGATCGAATACGGTGCACATAAGACAACCCTGGTCAGCATTTACCATAGTTACAGCTGTCTCACCAAAGTGACAGAGGTGCATAACACCCTAAAACTTTCCAGGCCTGCACTGCTTTGGCTCCAGGCAATTTTCCAGGGCATTCTCCACCCAGAAAAGCACCCTGAGACACCCTGCCCTGTGCCTGCCTTGACTCCAGCCACCCTGCCAGAGTACCCATGCACAAATGTCCTGAGAAGTCTACCCACTTAAGCTTCACCTGTCCTGCCAAGGCACCCTCTGCACAAAGAACCCTGGGACTGTCCCAGCCTATGCCCACTTCAACTCTGACCATCTCACCAGGGTGGCCCCACCCTGCAGGGGAACTCATGCTAGCCACCACTCCAGCCAGCTGGCCAAAATTACCAGGTGCACACAGTCTACACAGGGGATGATTACACACACAGGACCATTCCTTCAAGTTTAGAAATAGCTGTTCTACCGAATTCATAGAAACAAACACAGAAAGTCAAGCAAAATGACAAAGAAGAATATGCTTCAAACAAAAGAATTCAGAAAAGGAACTAAATGAAATGAATATAAGCTATCTACCCAATAAAGACTCTAAAGTAATAGTCATAAAGATGCTCACCAGAGAAGAATGGATAGACTCAAAGTATTAAGAGGAGAGAGAAACTTAAAAAAAAAAATCAGAGTTGAATATGGTAACAGAGATGAAAGATACACAAGAGGGAATCAAGAGTGGATTAGAGGATGCATAAGAATGGACCAACAATCTAGAAGACAGGATAATGGAAAGCACTCAACCTGAACAGCAAAAGAAAAAAAAATTTAAATGGGGATATGGTAAGGAATATCTTGGACATCAAGTGAATAAGCATTCACATTCTAGGGGTTCCAGGAGGAGAAACAGGAGAGGAGGAGGGAGAGGAGGACAGAAAATTTATTTGAAGAAATAATAGCCCAAAATGTCCCTAACCTGGGGAAGGAAACAGACATCTAAGTTCAAGAATCAGAGAGTTCCAAATAAGATGAACTCAGGGAGGTACACAACAAGACAATAATCAAAGTGTTAAAGATTAAAGACATAATTTTAAAAGCAACACAAGGAGTTAGTTACATACAAGGGTTAAAGCTATTTGATGAGTTTTCAACAGAAGCTTTATAAGCCAGAGAGAACTGGCATGATCTAGTCAAAGCACAGAAAGGGAAAAACTTCCAAGAATACTCTAACTGGCAAGGTTATCATTCAGAATTGAAGGGGAGAGAGAGTTTCCCAAACAAAAGTTAAAGAAATTTATCACCACAGTTATGAGAAATGTTCAAGGGACTTCTTTACATGTAAAGAAAAAGGCCACAATTAGAAGAAAATTATGAAAAATTTCACCAGTAAAAGGAAATACAATAAAGGTAGAACAATCACTTATGTAGCTAGTATGAAGGTTAATAGACAAAAGTAGTAAAATCAATTATATCTAAAAATGTAGTGATGGGGCTCACAGTAAAAAGATATAAAATGTGTTGGGGCGCCTGGGTGGCGCAGTCGGTTAAGCGTCCGACTTCAGCCAGGTCACGATCTCGCGGTCCGCGAGTTCGAGCCCCGCGTCAGGCTCTGGGCTGATGGCTCAGAGCCTGGAGCCTGTTTCCGATTCTGTGTCTCCCTCTCTCTCTGCCCCTCCCCCGTTCATGCTCTGTCTCTCTCTGTCCCAAAAATAAATAAACGTTGAAAAAAATTTAAAAAAAAAAAAAAGATATAAAATGTGACAACATACATAAAATGAGGGGGAGAAAAATGAACTACGTACAAAATGTGTTTGAACATAACTGACCAACTTATTATAGACTGCCATATACTTAAGACATATGAACCTCTTGGTGACCACAAACCAAAAATCTATGATGGATACACAAAAAATGAAGAGAAAGAAGTCAAAACATAACGCTAAAAAGTCACCCATCACAAAAAGAGCAAGAAGACAAAAACTACAAAACAATCAGAAAACAACAAAATAGCAGTAAGTACATACCTATCAATAATTACTATAAATGTGATAGTCTAAATATTCCAATCAAAAGACAGAGTGACAGAATGGTTAAAAAAAAAAAAAAAAGACTCATTGATGTGTTCCTACAAGAGACTCATTTCAGACCTAAAACCACATATGGACTGAAAGTAACAGGATGGAAAAATACCCCATGCAAATGGAAGGAAAGAAAAAGGTGGGGCAATACTTATCTCAGACATAATAGACTTTAAAATAAGACTATAACAAGAAACAAAAATGAGCATACATAATGATGAAAGCATCAGTCCAATGAGAGGATATAACAGTTGTAAATATGCACCCAACACTGAAGCACCTAACTACATAAAGCAAAACTTAACAGACCTAAAGGAAAAAATGGACAGTAATATAATAGTGGCAGGGGACTTTAAACCCAACATCCATCAATGGATTGATATTCAGACATAAAATCAACAGGGAAACAGTGGTTTTCAATGACACATCAGACTAGATGGACTTAACGTATATATATATCTGTGTGGGTATGTGTATATAGACGTGTGTATACACAGAATACACAGTCTTTTCAAATGCAAATAGAACATTGTCCAAGATAGAGGATGTGTTAGGCCACAAAAACAAGTCTCAATAAATTCAAGAAAACTGAAATATCAAACATATTTTCCAACTACAAAGGAATGAAACTAAAAATCAATTACCCCCCCCCCAAAAAAAAGAAAGAAAAAAAAACACATGGAAGTTAAACAACATGCTACTAAACTACAAATGGGTCAAAGAAATCAACTTTTTTATTATTTTTCTGATTTCTGAATAGTTATTTTTAATGTTACTATTGCAATAGTTTCAGGGTGCCACAAACCATGCCCATATAAAATGGCAAACAACCCATAATATTGTGTGTGTTCTGACTGAACCCAGTGGTTTTTGCCATGTCTCTGTCCCTCTGCTTGGGCATCCCTATTCCCTGAGACACAACATTTAAATTAGGCCAATTAATAACTCTACAATGGCCTCTAAGTGTTCAAGTGAAAGGAAGAGTCACATATCTCTCACTTTGAATCAACAGGTAGAAATGATTAAGCTTAGTGAGGAAGGCATGTCAAAGCTGAGACAGGCCAAAAGCTGAACTTTTTGTGCCAAACAGCCAAGTTGTGAAAGCAAAAAGAAATTAAAAGTGCTACTCCAGTAAGCACATGAATTATAAGAAAGTAAAAATTGTAAGAAAGTAAAAATTATAAGAAAGTAAAAGCCATATTGCTGATATGGAGAAAGTATTAATGGTCTAGATGGAAGATCAAACCAGCCAAAATTCCCTTAAGCCATAGTCTAATCCAGGGAGAAAGTCCTTAACTCTTCAATTCTTTGAAAGCTGGGAGAGGTGAGGAAGCTGCAAAAGAGAAGTTTGAAGCAGCAGCAGTTGGTTCATGAGTTTTAAGGGAAAAAAAACCTTTCTCCATAACATAAAAGTACAAGGTGAAGCAAGAAGTGCTGATGTAGAAGCTGCAGCAAGTTATCCAGAATATCTAGCTAAGATAATTAATGAAGGTGGCTACACTAAACAATAGATTTTCAAGACTGACAAAACAGCCTTTATTGGAAGAAGGCTGTTATCTAAGATTGGAAGAAGATGTTATCTAAGGAATTCCATAGCTAGAAAGAAGTCAGTCAATTTCTGACTTCAAAGCTTCATAGGACAGACAAAGTCTCTTGTTAAGGACTAAAATAGCTGGTGACTTTAAGCTGAAGCCAATTCTCATTCACCATTATAAAAATTCTAGGGCCCTTGAGAATTATGCTAAACCTGGAAGAGGGGGCCATGATGCTGGAGCAGCATGGAACTTTTTTTTTGGCCTCTCTTATTTCTGAAATGCAGCTAGATCAACACCAAACTATCTTGCACACCTGGAAAACTGATTTGAGGATTAACACAACAATCTGCACAACTTGAACCACAGAACTTGGCAGTTACATGGCATGGAGAGATGAACTGGGGGGAGACAGAAGCCATAGAGGGTAGGGAGCTGTTTTTGCTTGTGGAGAGAGGACAGAGACAGGGGAGAGTACAGGAAAAGCACTCCCCCCCCCAACCCCCAAAAGCAGATGGAGAGAAGGAGAAAGAGTGGACTGAACAAAAAAGAGAAAAAGGGACTGCAAGCCAAAAAAAAAAAAAAAAAGGGGGGGGGGGGGGGAGAAAGTAGAAAGAGGGCTTATATACCATTAAGTCTCTATAAACAGGGGAGAACAGAGTCTGAAACTCTGCAGTTCAATACCTGGCGGAGCTCTGGTGGAAAGGGCAAATCCCCAGGAGCAGAGAGCAAGATCCGAGGGGTCCTCAGGGAACATGGGGAGAGGCGATTCCCCTGCTGGGAGGACAGTTGGTAGAAGCTGTGTGGCCTCCCCACAGGCAAAGGTCCCAGCAGACCTTGGAGAGCAGCCACATTCGCTGGTGTTGGAACAAGGACATTAAGGGTGAAGCCTGGCACCAGGTGTGTGTTGTGATTTACCATAATCCCTGAAATGCTGCTGCTACATGATCATGAAAACTTTTTCTGGGGTGGGCTGGCACCCAGCTGCAGTCTCTGGGCATCTGCAGCAGTTACAGGTGCATGAACATTCCAGGGGGTGGGCTGGCACCCGGCCATTGCTCAGCGAGACCATCCCCCAGAGGGTTGGAGTGGGTCAAAGCCGCAGTCCCTCAGAAGTGAGGGGTTTGGAAACAGCCCCATCTGAGATAAAACTCTGGAGGGAGGTGCCCCTGGTGGTTGATGGCTTTGTCATGGACTCTGTAGAAGTGGGGAGTGAACAGAAGCCAGAGACAAAGGAAGGGTGCATGATTGCCAGTCAGTGAAAGCACAGAATTCTGATACTAGAGACTAGGTAGCTGGGTGACACCATTTTCACCCCTCCTGCATAAGGGTATATATGCCTACATGTGTCACCCCAGTAAACTAAGCAGTGCCATCTAGTGGAGAACAGAGCCATTACACCAAGCCCTGCCCAACTGGGCCAACCGCACTCTAGAGGAACACCACAAATCTCTCCACCTGCTTAGTTTACAGATTATAAAGTGCTTCATAGTTTGACTTCTAGGGGAAAATGGATGTAATTTCAATCGTATTTCATTCTGTTCGCTGGTTCCTCTATTTTTTTTTCTTTTTCTTTTTTCTTGAATACAGAAAGAAAAAAATTATTTTTATTATCTGTTTTTATAAAAAAGATTTTTCTTTAATTTTTTTCTTTTTTTTACTTTTTTGTAAATTTTTGAAATTCTATTTTACTTTCATTATTTCACTTTATTCTATTTTATTGTATTCTTTTTTTAAATTTTCGTTTTCCTTTTTTTCCCCTTTTTTTTCTTTCCCTTTTTTTTAATCTATTATGTCAAACTTCTTTCAACAACCAGACCTAAATATACCTAATATCTAACATCCTTTATTTGATTTTTTTGTGTGTGCTGTTTTTAAGTTTTTAATTTTTATTTTTTAATTTTTTTATTAATCCTTTTTTTTCCTTCAAAATGATGAAACAAAGGAATGCACCCCAAAAGAAAGAACAGGAAGAAATGACAGCCAGGGACTTAACACAGATACAAGCAAGATGTCTAAACCAGAATTTAGAATCTTGACAAGAAGAATACTAACTGGGGTTGTAAAAAGCATAGAATTCCTTTCTGCAGAGATAAAAGAAGTAAAATCTAGTCAGGATGAAATAAAAAATGCTATAACTGAGCTGCAATCTTGAATGGTTCCCATGGCAGCAAGGATGGATGAAGCAGATCAGCGAATCAGCAATCCAGAGGACAAACTTATGGAGAATAATGAAGCAGGAAAAAAAGAGGGAAACTGAGGCAAAAGAGCATGATGTAAGAATTAGAGAACTCAGTGACTCATTAAAAAGGAATCAAATCTGAATCTTAGGGGTCCCAGAAGATGAAGAGAGACAGAAAGAGGTAGAATGGTTATGTGAGCAAATCATAGCAGAAAACTTTCCTAACCTGGGGAAAGACACAGGCATCAAAATCCAGGAAGCACAGAGAACTCCCATCAGATTCAACAGAGGACAAACTTATGGAGAATAATGAAGCAGGAAAAAAAGAGGGAAACTGAGGCAAAAGAGCATGATGTAAGAATTAGAGAACTCAGTGATTCATTAAAAAGGAATAGGGGCGCCTGGGTGGCTCAGTCGGTTGAGCGTCCGACTTCGGCTCAGGTCATGATCTCACACTCCGTGAGTTCAAGCCCCACATTGGGCTCTGTACTGACAGCTCAGAGCCTGGAGCCTGTTTCATATTCTGTGTCTCCCTCTCTGTCTGGCCCTCCCCCCATTCATGCTCTGTCTCTATCTCAAAAATAAATAAATGTTTTAAATAAATAAATAAATAAATAAATAGGAATAACATCTGAATCTTAGGGGTCCCAGAAGATGAAGAGAGAGAGAGAAAGGGGTAGAAGGGTTATGTGAGCAAATCATAGCAGAAAACTTTCCTAACCTGGGGAAAGACACAGGCATCGAAATCCAGGAAGCACAGAGAACTCCCATCAGATTCAACAAAAACCAGCCATCAACAAGGCATATCATAGTCAAATTCACAAAATACTCAGGCAAGGAAAGAATCATGAAAGCAGCAAGGAAAAAAAAGTCCTTAACCTACAAGGGAAGACAGATCAGGTTTGCAGCAGACCTATCCACAGAAACTTGGCAGGCCAGAAAGGAGTGGCAGAATGTATTCAATGTGCTGAATCAGAAAAATATGCAGCCAAGAATTCTTTATCCAGCAAGACTGTCATTCAAAATAGGAGAGATAAAAAGTTTCCCAAACAAAAATTAAAGGAATTTGTGACAACTAAACCAGCTCTGCAAGAAAGTTTAAAGGGTACACTCTGAGGGGAGAAAAAAAAAGGAAAAAAAAAATTCCAAAAGCAACAAAAACTAAAAGGACCAAGAACACCACCAGAAACTCCAACTCTATAGGCAACATAATGTCAATAAATTAATATCTTTCAGTACTCTAAATGTCAATGGACTCAATGCTCCAATCAAAAGAAATAGGGTAACAGAATGGATACGAAAACAAGATCCATCTATATGCTGTTTACAAGAGACCCATTTTAGACCTAAAGACACCTTCAGATTGAAAATAAGGGGATAGAGAACCATCTAACATGCTAATGGTCACCAAAACAAAGCTGGAGTAGCCATACTCATATCAGACAATCTAGATTTTAAAATAAAGACTGTAACAGATGAAGAAGGGCATTATATCATAATTAAGGGGTCTTCCCACCAAGAGCTAACAATTGTAAACATTTATGCTCCAAACGTGGAAGAACCCAAATATATAAATCAATTAATCACAAACATACAGAAACTCATTGATAATAATACCATAATAGTAGGGGACTTCAACACCCCCACTTACAGCAATGGACAGATCATATAAACAGAAAATAATCAAGGAAACAATGGCTTTGAATGACACACTGGACTGGATGGACTTACCAGATATATTCAAAACATTTCATCCTAAAGCAACGGAATACAATAAACATTCTACTCGAGTGCACATGGAACGTTCTCCAGAATAGATCACATACCAGGACACAAATCAGCCCTCAAGAAGTACAAAAAGATCGAGATCATACTGTGCATATTTTCAGACCACAACACTATGAAACTTGAAATCAACCACAAGAAAAAATTTGCAAAGATAACAAATACTTAGAGACTAAAGAACATCCTATTAAAGAATAAATGGGCTAAACAAGAAGTTAAAAAGAGGAAATTAAAAAGTACGTGGAAGCCAATGAAAATAACACCACAGTCCAAAACCTCTGGGATGCAGCAAAGGCAGTCATAAGAGGGAAGTACATAGCAATCCAAGCCTTCCTTAACAAGGAAGAAAGGTCTCAGATACACAACCTAACTTTACACCTTAAAGAGCTGGAAAAAGAACAGCAAATAAAACCCAGGGGGCACCTGAGTGGCTCAGTCAATTAAGCTCCCAACTTCACTCAGGTCATGATCTCGCATTTCATGGGTTTGAGCCCTGCATCAGTCTCTGGGCTGGCAGCTGGGAGCCTGGAGCCTGCTTCAGATTCTGTGTTTCCCTTTCTCTTCCCCTCACCCACCCTCCCTCCCTCTCTCTTTCTCTCTCTCTCTCTCTCAAAAATAAACATTTAAAAATTAAAAAAAAAAAAACAGCAGAAGACAGGAAATAAAGATTAGAGCAGAAATCAATGCTATCGAAATCAAAAAAACAGAACAGATCAATAAAACCAGGAGCTGGTTCTTTGAAAGAATTAACAAAATTGATAAATCCTTAGTCGGTTTGAACAAAAAGAAAAAGGGAAGCCCCAAATAAATAAAATCAAGAATGAGAGATCACAACCAATGCTGCAGAAATAAATAAGAGAATTAATTTGCAGAAATTAATAAGAATATTATGAGCAATTATACACCAATAAAATAGGCAATCCGGAAGAAATGGTCAAATTCCAAGAACCATATAAACTACCAAAACTAAAACAGGAAGAAATAGAAAATTTGAACAGACCCATAACCAGTAAGGAAATCAAATTAGTAATCAAAAATCTCCCAAAAAACAAGAGTCCAGGGTTGGATAGCTTTCCAGGGAAATTCTACCAACATTTAAAGAAGAGTTAACACCTACACTTTTGAAGCTATTCCAAAAAATAGAAATGGAAGGAAAACTTCCAAACTCATTCTATGAAGCCAGCATTACCTTGATTCCAAAACCAAAGATCCCTCTAAAAAGGAAAACTACAAGTCAATTTCCCTGATGAACATGGATGCAAAAATCCTCAACAAGATACTAACCAAATGGATCCAACAATACATTAAAAGAAGTATTCACCATGACCAAGTGGGATTTAGACCTGGAATGCAGAGCGGGTTCAATATCCTCAAAACAATCAATGTGATACATCACATCAATAAAAGAAAGGACAAGAACCACATGATCCTCTCGATAGATGCAGAGAAAGCATTTGACAAAACATAGCATCCTTTCTTGATAAAAACCCTCAAGACTGTAGGAATAGAAGGATCGTACCTCAAGATCATAAAAGCCATATATGAAAGACCCACCGCTAATATCATCCTCAATGGACAAAAAAAAAAAAAACTGAGAGCTTTCCCCCTAAAGTCAAGAACACGACAGGGATGTCCACTCTTACCACTGTTATTCAACATAGTATTGGAAGTCCCAGCCTCAGCAATCAGACAATGCAAATGAATAAAAGGCATCCAAATTGGCCAGGAGGAATTCAAACTTTCACTCTTCATGTCTGACATACTGTATGTGGAAAACCCAAAAGACTCCACCAAAAAGCTGTTAGAACTGATCCATGAATTCAGCCAAGTCACAGGATATAAAAATCAATGCACAGAAATTAGTTGATTTCTATACACCAATAATGAAGCAACAGAAAGAGAAATCAAGGAGTCGATCCCATTTACAATTGCACAAAAGCTATAAAATATGTAGGAATAAACCTAACTGAAGAGGTGAGTTGCAGCGCTAGTCGCGGTCGGATGAAGCTTTTTCATCACTTGCAAAGGTTCGCCGGGTCATGGTGCCAGCCTGACTGAGAAAAGGATGCTCCTGGGAGATGAATGCGGAACCACCTCCTCCTGCTGTTCAAGTACAGGGGCCTGGTCCGCAAAGGGAAGAAAAGCAAAAGACAAAAATGGCTAAATTCGTGATCCGCTTGGCCACTGACGCAGACTGCAGTGACATCCTGTGGCTGATCAAGGAACTGGCCAAATACGAATATATGGAAGAGCAAGTAATATTAACTGAAAAAGATCTACTAGAGGATGGTTTCGGAGAGCACCCTTTCTACCACTGCGTGGTTGCAGAAGTGCCCAAGGAGCACTAGTCTCCGGAAGGACGCTGTTGTTGGTTTCGCCATGTACTACTTTACCCATGACCCGTGGATTAGTAAACTGTTGTATCTTGAGGACTTCTTCGGAATGAGTGATTATAGAGGCTTTGGCATAGGATCAGAAATTCTGAAGAA
The DNA here is from genome assembly GCF_014898765.1 of Herpailurus yagouaroundi. Lineage (NCBI taxonomy): Eukaryota > Metazoa > Chordata > Mammalia > Carnivora > Felidae > Herpailurus > Herpailurus yagouaroundi. Next base: position 71,792,721 of record NW_024412388.1, read on the forward strand.
CCTAAGCCAGGTTGCCATGGAATGACGCTGCAGCAGCATGCACTTCTTGGTAGCTAAACGGAATGAACCATCGATCAACTTCTACAAAAAAAGAGGTGCTTCTGATTTGTCCAGCGAAGAGGGATGGAAACTCTTCAAGATCGACAAGGAGTATTTTTGACTAAAGATGGCAGCAGAGGAGTGAGGAGTGCTGGTGCAGAAAATGACAGCTGCCATTCTATTTTAGATTAAATTCTCAACTGATCTTGCTTTCTATCCTGTTTGTAGTCGAATAATAGAATGAACACCCATTCCAAAGCTTTATTATCAGTGGTGTTGTTGCATGTTTGAAATGCGGTCTGTTTAAGATGGCAGTCCTGTATGCAGTTTGGAGTCAGATTTCTCCTTGAACATCTTTTGATAAACAGCAAGGTGGTATGATCTTAATGTATAAGAAAAAAACTTAATTCTTGTGAGTCATTTAAATATGTACAATGTATACGCTGGTACTTAGAGTTTTTGTTTTGATTCTTTTTTAATAAACTACCCTTTGTTTAAAAAAAAAGAGGTGAAAAATCTGTACACTGAAAACTACAGAAAGCTTATAAAAGAAATTGAAGGCGGCACAAAAAAACTGGAAAAATATTCCATGCTTATGGATTGGAAGAACAAATTTTGTTAAAATGTCAATAATACCCAAAGAAATCTACATATTCAATGCAATTCCTATCAAAATAACACCAGCATTCTTCACAAAGCTAGAACAAACAATCCTAAAATTTGTATGGAACCAGAAAAGGCCCTGAATAACCAAACTAATCCTGAAAAAGATAACTAAAGCTGGAGGCATCACAATCCTGGACTTCAAGCTGTATTACAAAGCTGTAATCATCAAGACAATATGGTACTGGCACAAAAACAGACACATAGATCAGTAGAATAGAGAACCCAGAAATGGACCCACAAACACATGGCCAACTAATCTTTGACAAAGCAGGAAAGAATATCCAGTGGAATAAAGATAGTCTCTCCAGCAAGTGGTGCTGGGAAAACTGGACAGGAACATGCAGAAAAATGAACCTGGACCATTTTTTGCACCATACACAAAAGAAACTCAAAATGGATGAAAGACCTAAACATAAGACAGGAAGTCATCAAAATCCTAGAGGCGAAAGCAGGCAAAAACCTCTTTGACCTTGGCCACAGCAACTTCTTATTCAACACGTCTCCAGAGGCAAGGAAACAAAAGCAAAAATGAACTACTGGGACCTCCTCAAAATAAAAAGCTTCTACACAGTGAAAGAAACAATCAGCAAAACTAAAAGGCAACCAACGGAATGGGAGAAGATATTTACAAATGACATATCAGATAAAGGGTTAGTATCTAAAATTTATAAAGAACTTACGAAACTCAAGACCCAAACAACAAATAATCCAGTGAAGAAATGGGTAAAAGACGTGAATAGACACTCCTCCAAAGAAGACATCCAGATGGCTAACAGACACATGAAAAAATGCTAAACATCACTCATCATCATGGAAATACAAATTAAAGCCACAATGAGATATCATCTCACACCAGTCAGATTGGCTAAAATTAACAACTCAGACAACAACAAATGTTGGAGAGGATGCAGAGAAAGAGGATCTCTTTTGCACTGCTGGTGGGAATGCAGACTGGTACAGCAACTCTGGAAAACAGTATGGAGGTTCCTCAAAAAATTAGAAATAGAACTACCCTATGACCCAGCAATTGCACTACTAGGTATTTATCCAAGGGATACAGGTATGCTGTTTCAAAGGGCCACATGCACCCCAATGTTTATAGCAGCTCTATCAACAATAGCCAAAGTATAGAAAGAGTCCAAATGTCCATCAACAGATGTATGGATAAAGAAGATGTGGCACATATATATATAATGAAGTATTACTAAACAAAAAGAATGAAATCTTGCCATTTGCAACTATGTAGATGGAACTAGAAGATTATGCTAAACGAAATAAGTCAGTCAGAGAAAGACAAATATCATAAGACTTCACTCATATGAGGACTTTAAGATACAAAACAGATGAACATAAGGAAAGGGAAGTAAAAATAATATAAAAACAAGGAGGGGGACAAAACATAAGAGACTCTTAAATACAGAGAACAAACTGAGGGTTGCTCGAGCGGTTGTGGGTGGAGGGATGGGCTAAATGGGGCAGGGGCATTAGGAAGGACATTTGTTGTGATGAGCCTTAGGTATTTATACATAAGAGATGAATCACTGGCATCTACTCTTGAAATCATTATAACACTATATGCTAACTAACTTGGATGTAAATTAAAAAATAAATAAATTTTAAAAATTATGCTATATCCACTCTGTGCTCTATAAATGGAACAACAAAGTCTGGATGAAGGCACACCTGTTTACAATATGGCTTAGTGAATGTTTTAAGCCTACTGTTGAGACCTACTGAAGAAAGTTTCTATTCAAAATATGACTGCTCATTGACAATGTACCTGGTCACTGAAGAGCTCTGATGGAGATGGACAATGAGATAAATTTTGTTTTCATGCCTGCTAACACAGCATCCATTCTGCAGTCAATGGATCAAGGAGTCATTCCAAATTTCAAACCTTCTTATTTAAGAGACATATTTAGTAGGACTATAGCTGCCATAGACAATGATTCTGCTGAAGGATCTGGGAAAAGCTAATTGAAAACCTTCTGGGAAGGATTCACCATTCTAGATGCCATTAAGAACGTTCGTGATTCATGGGAAAAAAACAAAATATCAACATTAACAGGAATTTGGAACAGGAGGGTTGATACCCACCCTCACTGAAGACTTTGAGGGGAAGACTTTAGTGGAGGAAGTAACTACAGATGTGGTGGAAACATTAGGAGAACTAGAATTAGAAGTACAGCCTAAAGATGTGATTGAATGGCTGCAATCTCATGTAAAACTTTCACAGTGGAGGAGTTGCTTCTTGTGGATGAGAAAGTGGTTTGAGATGGAATCTATTCCTGGTGAAGATGCTGTGAATATTGTTGAAATGACAACAAAAGGTTTATAATATTACATAAATTTAGTCAATAAAGCAGGAGCAGAGTTTGAGAGGATTGACTCCAATTTTGGAAGTAGTTCTATTGTGGATAAAATGCTAGTAAACCACATTGCATGCTATGGAGGAATTGTTCATCAAAGGAGGAGCTGATCAGTGCAGCAAACTTCACTGCTGTCTTATTTTAAGAAACTGCCACAGCCACCCCAAACTTCAGCAACCAACACCCTGATCAGTCACAGCCATCAACATCGAGGCCAGACTCTCCCCCAGCAAAAATATTACAACTTGGTGAAAAGCTCAGATGGTGGTTTGCATTTATAGCAATAAAGTATTTTTTAATTAAGGTATTTACATTATTTTTCAAACATACTATTGCACACTTAATAATTGACTACAGTACAGTGTAAACATAACTTATATGCACTAGAAGGCCAAAAAAAATTCATTTAACTTGCTTTATTGCAGAGAGAGAGAGTGTATGTGTGTTTAAATACTCTTGGTTATCTTGTTATGAGGCCAGGTTTGAGATCACTGATCCAGGGCCACATTATCTTTTGTTACCTATATATTGCCTGTAAATATGCCTTTTGCTCTTTTAGCAAAAAGCTAAAAGATCTTCTGCTCTAATCATGCTCACTATGGCAGTGGGGAAGCCTTTTGCCATAGCTCTGTCAAGTTCTATAGAGTTAGTCCTTTGAGACTTATTGGACCTCAGTTTGCAAGTAATCAGAGCCTATGAAGCAAGTGACTTCCCCAAACTACCTCTACTCTTAGACAAGAGGGATTTCTGTCCTGCACTGATGAAAGCAGGACCTGGATGGCTAAGCACTTTCTGATTCTTGCCAACCCAGTTGCCTATTTAATATCTCTAACCTTGCTGCAAGGCAAGTAGGTCGGGCATTCTCAATGTTGTATTGTGCTATGAATAGAAAACAGATTTAGCACCTTAAAATTCTGTAAAACTTCTCTAATTAAGAACCTCCAAAGTTCCAGAAAATATTTTTAGGATATATGTGCTGAAATTCTTTCCTACTCAATAAAGCTGAGATTCTATTAGTCATATCTTCATGAATACATTTTGATAGAGAAAATGAGTTTCCAAAAAGTAGCAAATGAATTTTTACCTGTGATCCCTTAATTTCACGATGGAAAGAGTCTGTGGCTTCTTTGACTAAAGCAGTTAATGCATAATATTCAGGTGAAAAACAATTAGCTTCTTGCTCTATGTCTATATTCATTCCGTCCATATATTGTGCTTTGGCCAACTTAACTTTTTGAGCTATCCAGGATGCTCTGAAAGTAGGATCAATTATATCTTTTAAGGGTATATCTCCTATGGAAGAAATATACATCTTTTGTGCATATGTGCTTTTCATAGTTTAATGAAATTTATTTCACAACACCTTAAAACATCTCATTATCTTGGAATACTAAGCCCCCAATTTAAGTTTTCCAAATAGAGAAACAATATACCAAAATAGAAAGTCATTACTCAATCTCCAAAATAACCATTATGAATAACTAGTAAAATCATTCTCAAATTAGAAGTAGAAATTGTAGACTGACTAGCTAAAAGTCATCAGGCTAATTAGGATTCACATTTTGCTCAAAATCAGAGTGGTTTATTTAATTCTTTAAAAATAAATATCTGTGAAATGAATTAAACAGTATCTGAGATTAATTTTAGGATGATAAAGCACATACCAGATAAACACGAAAAGGGAATTTTTTGGAAAGTCAGGATGACAAGAAATGCAAGTAAACTTACCAATTGGCTGGACACATCTAGTGAAAAACTGTTACCCACCTTTTAGCACTACTCTGGCTCCATGTGAATGAGCATAGCACATAAGTTCTGGATCATATTTTCCAAAAATTACTACAGTTGTAATCTGTGACCAGTCATAAAATTTCCAAGTTTTATATCCAACATCAAACACAAAGACCTGCCAAAACAACAAAGATAAGCATCATTGCTTAAATCAAAGAGAATACAATGCTGACCACCCAAAATAACATTAAACACTGGTCATATACCAGGCACTGAGAGTACAACAGTGAACAAGACATAGGTGTCTCAGTATCATTGGTGGCAGGGGAAATTAACCAGGCCTCGAAAGTTGGGCTAGAGAGAAATGTGGAAAGAGCCAAGGCCTAGAGGCAGAGAAAGCATGGTGATTCTGCAACTCAGTATTGAGTATAGCTGACACCTAGCATTTGGAAGGAGACAGCAGTAAAGAACCAAAGAGATCTAGGCAGGGTTAAGTCATGAAAGGCCTTATAAGCCCTCTTGAGAAATTAGCATATTATCCTGAGAGAAAGGGTTTTAAAAGAATGTATACATGTTAAGTATGCATTTACATATGCATTTTAGAAAAATTCCTTAAGCTGAAATGGGAAGAGAGGCTAAAACTGGAAGCAGCACTGCTGACAGGAAAGCTGTTGGAAGAATCCAGGCAAAAGATGAAGGTGACCTCAGTTAAAATTGTGGAGCAGCAGAGATAAGCCAGATAAATGAACAGATCTGGAAGATCCTAAGGGCAAAATTAACAGAATTCTGTGACGATTGAATGAGTAAAGTAAAAGAAAGGGAGGTTGATTCATATTGAAGTTTCTGGCTGCAGCAGCTGGAGCCACTGCCTCTATGCAAACGCACCAGATAATTGCATTTACTACTAATGGTTTTTGGTGAAACAAACTTCTTAAGAAGTCCTCAAGTTAAGTTCTAAGGTGGTGGATGTTATGCTTCACCAGTATTTTCCCTTCACAGATAATTCTAGAAGCACAGAAGTCTCACTGATAATTTTATTACAAATAAAGTTTTAATTCACTGATTTAGCAAATGTTTATTGAATTCCAATAAGGTATGGGGGATGCACCTCGCTAGACATTAGTGACAGAAGTTAAAGAAACCAGGTCCTTTAGCTGCAAGAGGCCATGACACCATATGAAGGGGGCCTGCTACCCTGGTAGGGCAGGGTAGAGCTACACACTTTGGGGGAAAACTGAAATCTGGGTAATGATCTGGACACGATGGAAGGTTACCTATGAACAAAAAAAGAGCGTTCTCAGGAGAGAACCAAAAGATCAATGTGGCAAGATCAAGTAGGGCTTTGTAGATACTCAGAATTTTGTATTTTACCCTGAGATGTAATGGGAAGCCATTAGAGTGTTTAAGCAGGGGAGGGACATAAAATTTGCATTAATATATGAGAAAGAGGGAGAGATCAAAAATCACTGGGCCACTATGAGGAGAATGGAAGGGGGAGGGGAGATATAATAGTTAAAACAGACATTTCTTAATTTTCTCAATTTAAAAAAATTATTTCATTTTTATTCATTTCTGTTTTCAGAATTATTTCATTTCTGTTATTTCATTCTGTTATTTCATTTCATTATTTCATTTCTGTTTTCAGAATTAACTATGTATAATCCATTTTTCTCCTAGGTAACTTCCCACTAAAATAAAAATTACAGAATGTGAAATTGGAATGGCCATTATTTTTTGGAGTTTTTAGATGCATATTTACATCACAAACCTTATCCCCTATTTTAATTCCAATAATTAAGATTGAATTTGTTTTTAAAAATACTGAAAGCTTGTGACATAATACAAATCCTAAAAATATAGCTGGATGAATCAACTGAAAGTATAAGGGAAAAAAGAGCAATGTAGTCTGTGTTTGAAGAATATAGGTCAGTAAAGAAAAAAACCATGAACTTACAAATGAACAAAATTTTTCTTCTTTGCATAATTGATTTTCCAAATGCCCACATACACTGCCCAATCCATGAAGAGGTATTGGGCGCTACAGGAAGTCTTTCATATGTTAGGTTTCCACACTGAGTAGGTTCTTTATAAACACTTTACCACCTTTACTTACCTTAAGCAATGTACATATGCCTTTTTACTGGCATTTAAATGCCTTGCCTCAAAATCTGTTAGATTAAGAACTGGAAATTGTCCCTATCTTTACAATAGAATTGCTCTTTACACTGTTAGCCATAAAAACAAAAACTACCAGTTATTTTACCAGCAAAAAACTGCATTTAGCTGGGACAAGCAAGCTATGGCAACAGCACTGGTAAATCTGCAGAACAAAGGAGAAGAATGCTCTTTTATAGAGGAAAGGAGGAAAGTGAGAAGGCTATTATAAACACAAAGTCAATCAGAATATACTGGAAGCTTGAAGTATGGTGGCGTTTGGTTGGCTGAGTTATGACAGTCTAATTGCTTGGGCATTAATGGGGCAGGAGGAAATCCTTTCTTCTTGCTAAGATACTAAAGTAGTATCCATGTGCAGGGTACCTCTGCTCTTCCCCATTGGGTCTTCAATCGATGACAGGTAGGACATCAGAGCTCCCTCTGCCAGTCTCCCAACTCCAGTCTAAATGAGGTTTCTTTTTATTAATTTTCACACTTCCCACTTTTGATCAAGATCCTTTTTTGGAAGCATCACTGATCAAGAGGCAAGTTTTCCACATTTAGTGATTTTGTCCCTAATACCTGGAAGGATCTTCCCTGATTGTCACATCCTGTATTAGAGGGAAAGTACTGCTATAGTTGGAAAGCACTTCAGGCCACATTTGAGTAACAAGAAAGATTAGGAGAGAGAAACTCAGGTATTCCCACCTAAAGTCTGTATCCATTCAAGGTCCTTACTACTGGAAATAATCTCGAAGAGTTGAGCCAGCATCACATTACTGGATACAACATTTTTTTTAAAGTCCAACAGGCCACAAAGTATGAAATTTAATTATACAAAGAGGAAGTAACATAACAACTCCAAATTGTATAATGATTCTAAACCAGGACACTAGGTCTGGAAGTAGCCACAGAAATATTTACTGACACTTATTCCAATTTAGGGGAGAAAGGTTCTTCCTATGTAGGCAGAGGTGGAGTCATGTATGCCTCCTGGAAGGCTCCACTTAAAGAAACCATGAAAATAGGAGCACCTAGGTGGCGGAGTTAAGCGTCTGACTTTGGCTCAGGTCATGATCTCACAGTTTGGGGTTCAAGTTTCACATTGGGCTCTGCACTGACAGTGGAGAGCCCACTTTGGGTCCTCTGTTTCCCTCTCTCTCTGCCCCTTCCCCCTCAAAAATAAACATTTTTTTTTTAAACTAAAAAAAAGAAACCATGAAAACAGAATCATAAATACTGCAAGCCCACAGTAAAGGAATTAACTGAGGCATCTTGAAAAGTTACAGTGTAGGTATAAACTTGAAGCAAGGGCTGACGAATTTTTTGTAAAACAGCACAACTTGAAAGATGTTTTAAAACAGTATTCTTATCTCAAAAGACTGTTTGGAACCAAATGCGTTACTGAAAATACAGGTTGGGGGCACCTGGGTGGCTTAGTCTGTTAAGCATCCAACTTGATTTTGTTTCAGGTCATGATCTCATGGTTCATGAGCTTGAGCCCAGCATCAGGTTCTGTTTGAGATTCTCTTTCCCCCCTCTCTCGGCCCCTCCCTTGCTTATGCTCTCTCCCCAAGATAAATAAATAAGGAAAGAAAGAAAGAAAGAAAGAAAGAAAGAAAGAAAGAAAGAAAGAA
>NW_024412388.1:71801326-71818382 GCF_014898765.1 Herpailurus yagouaroundi
GAAAGAAAGAAAGAAAGAAAGAAAGAAAGAAAGAAAGAAAGAAAGAAAGAAAGAAAGAAGGAAAGAAAGAAAAAAGAAAAGAAAAAAGAAAAGAAAAGAATCTGTAAGGCTGCAAACTCAGAAACCATGAATCTGGACAAGAATCCAATGATCCAATGTCAGTTAATAGTTCAGATGAAATTGTGAATTCTGAACTTCCTACCTTTCAAAAATAAAGTGAAAAAGTAGCTTGTCCCAGGAGCATGATAAGGCTCTTTCCAAAAAGCTATAATCAAAAGAAGAGGGTTCCCCCTTCCACAAGGGTTTGGGAAATACAGATGAGGTATTGTCTTCCCACAAAAAAAGACAGAAGACACAACGGTGAGAAAAAGGTATACAGGCCTGGTCCAGACATCTTGGGAAAGCTGTCTTGTCAGATGCCATCCGCTTTAATTCCAGGAAATCTTAACTTTCACGTCATTAGATGTATGCAGGTCCGGTCATGGTTTGGTGCTTTCTTTAGATATGTCATGTGAATCTATTCCCTGGAGTTTTGTGGTATAAGGCTTGGTTTGCAGTTCCTGATAAGGAAGGGCCTTTCCAATGAGGTAGAAGACTCTCTATGGAGGTGGGTTTTTTTTGTTTTTTGTTTTTTTTCCCAACAAAATCTCCAGGTTGCAAGATGTGATGATGTTTCAGGTCACCTTCTCCTAAGGGTGCATGGTAAAAAGATTGCTCTACCTAAGTATGGTTATTTTTGAACCCAGAAGATGACCTAAAGACTGGAAGAACAGACTCCATAACCAAATGTAAAGAAGAGGCCACATCAAGGAGGTTAGGAAGCACTGATGTGGTCAGGAGCCAAACTGACCCACAGGACTGTCCATGAGAGGGAGGGATGCCGCAGGTCTGGGTATCAGGGTGGGGAGTAGACCCCACAACAGGCACAAAGGACCCACACTGGGAAGACAAATGCCCACAAACATTTGGCTTTGAAAACGGGAGGGTTGAATTTCCGGAGTTCTTACAATCAAAGAGGCTTAACACTTTGAACTTAAAAAATCAGCGGGCTTGGCTCTGAGAGCCAGAAGGCAATAGAAAACTGTCCCTTAAAGAGACAGCACAACAAAAAGCCCCACTGAGATCCAGCATAGAGCAGCAACTTGAAAAATTCCAGGGGTATACAGGAAGGAGATTTATTTAATAATCTCAAGAGTGTGTGCTGGAAGGGCAGAGATCTTTGGGAGACTTCAACAAAAGAGCTGGCCTGCACCATTTCCCTCCCCCTGCCTAGATACACAGACACTGGCAGAAAACAATGCAGCAGGAACACTCTCCACCTAGCTTGCTAAAAGCATGCCCCACCCCCACGTGTCTCTGTAGATCTGTCCCCTCCAAATTGGCTGGCCTCAAAAGTTTTCCTGTATGGCTGCAAAAGAATCTGTAAGGCTGCAAACTCAGAATCCATGCAGATCCTCTCCCACTCTGGACCAGCACAGGCCTTGCTGGCACAACACACCCCTGCCCCCACGTTCTCCTGTAGACCAGACCCCCCAGTACATACAGCCTTACTCAGAGCCCATCCAAAGTAGTGCCACAAACCTGGCAGTGTGCAAGCACCCCCCACAGAGGCCAGCACCACTCCAAAGTGACTCCTGCCCTGGGGAGAGAAGAACATAACTTCACAGACCAGCACAACCACGGCCCAGCAGTGGGCTAGGGACAGACATCTGGTTGCCCCACCCACCAAAGAAAACTTCTCAAGGGACAACACAGGGCAAGTACCCTGTAGTTCCATGCTACTGCATCCCTGACAAACACCTGGTCAAACTCAACTCAAGCCAAAGGCAGCCCCAGTCTGGCGCACTAACAACACAGGGACTAAGTCCTTCCCACAACAGGCAAAAAAGAGCCATTGCAGATGACTGGACTGAAGGCAAACATGGCTCAGCCACAATAGTAGGGTGCATGCAACACACATAGGAGAGAAGTGCCAGGTTCTGGTGAACAAAGGATGTTGCACTGCAGGGCACTACAGAACCTCTTATTCATAAGCCCACTACTTCCAAGAGCAAAAGACATAGCTGAATTTCCTAACACATAGAAACAGACACAAAGAGTTAGTCAAAATGAAGACAGAGAAGAATGTGTCCCAAATGAAAGAACAGGACAAAACCACAAGAGAGCTAATTGAAACAGAGATAAGTAACATGCCTGATAGAGAATTTAAAGTAACAGTCATAAAGATATTCATTGGACTTGGGAAACAAGTGGAGGGACCTTCATGAGACCCTCAACAAAGGGACAGAAAACGTAAAAAGGAACCAATCAGACATGAAGAACTCAGTAACAGAAATTAAAAAGCACACTGGAGGGAATAAATAGTAAACCAGAGGAAAGAGAAGACTGGATCAGCAACCTGGAGGACAGAGTAATGGAAAGCATTCAAGCTGACCAGGAGGCGAAAGAAAGAAAGAAAGAAAGAAAGAAAGAAAGAAAGAAAGAAAGAAAGAGAGAGAGAGAAAGAAAGAAAGAAAGAAAGAAAGAAAGAAAGAAAGAAAGAAAGATTAAGGAAAATCAACAATATCATCAAGCATAATAACATTCACATTATAGGGATCCCAGGAGGAACAGAAAATGTATTTGAAGAAATACTAGCTGAAAACTTCCTGAATCTGGGGAAAGAAACAGATATCCAAATGCAGGAGGCACAGAGGGTCCCCCCAAAAAACCAACCCAGGAAGGTCCACATCAAGACACCTAGTAATTAAAATGGCAAGAAGTAATGATCAGAGAATTTTTAAAACAGCAAGAGAAAACAGTTACATACACAAGAAATCCCATAAGGTTATCAGCTAATTTTTCAGCAGAAACTTTGAAGGCTGGCCAGAAGGGAGTGGCATGATACATTCAAAGTTATGAAAGAGACAAATCTGCAACCAAGAATATCCTATCAAACAGGCCTATTATTTAGAATAGAAGGAGAGTTTCCCAAACAAAGCTTAAAGCTAAAGGAATTCATCACCACTACATCCAGCACCACAGGAAATGTTAAAGGAACTCTGAGTGGAAAGGAAAGACCATAGGGAAGAGCAAGGAAAGCAGGAAGCCATGCACCCCAATGTTTATAGCAGAACTATCAACAATAGCCAAATTATGGAAAGAGCCCAAATGCCCATTGACTGACGAATGGATAAAGAAAATGTAGTATATAAATACAACGGAATATCACTCAGTGATCAAAAGAATGAAATCTTGCTTGCCATTTGCAACAACATGGATGGAACTAGAGTGTATTATGCTAAGCAAAATAAGTCAGTCATAAAAAGATAAATGTCATATGTTTTCACTCATGTGGAATTTAAGAAACAAAACAGATGAACACAGGGAAAGGGAAGGAAAAATAAGATAAAAATAGAAAGGGAGGCAAACCATAAGAGACTCTTAAATACAGAGAACAAACAGGGTTGCTGGAGGGGGATGGGCTAAATGGGTGATGGGCATTAAGGAGGACACTTGTTGGGATAAGCACTGGGTGTCATACTTAAGTGATGACTCACTAAATTCTACTCCTGAAACTATTATTACACTATTATTAACTAACTTAGATTTAAATAAAATTTAAAAATTAAAAAAAAATTAAAAGGCAGGAAGCACAAAAGCAGTGAAATCAAGTGTATCTATAAAAATCAGTCAAGGGATTCACAAACTAACAGGATGTAAAGTATGACACCATATACCTAAAACATGGAGGTGAGAGGAGTAAAAATTTAGTGCTTTCAGAATGGATTCAAACTTCAGTGACTATCCACTTAAAATAGACTGCTATATGCCTAAGAATGTTATAAATAAACCTAATGGTAACCAGATCAACCAAATAAAAAACCAGAAACATACAAAAAATAAAGAGAAAGGAATCCAAGTATATCATTAAAGAAAGCCAGAAAACTGGGGGAAGTCAGTAAAAGAAAAAAGGAACAGAGAAAAACTACATAGGAACAGGGTAAAACAAGTAACAAAATGGCATTAAGGACATACCTATCAATAATTACATTGAATGTAAATGGACTTAAGGCTCCAATCAAAAGATATAGGGTGACAGAGACACATTTTAGACCTAAAGACATGCAGATTGAAAGTGAAGGGATTGAAAAGCATTTATCATGAAAATGGAAGAGAAAAGAAAGCTGACGTAACAATACTTATATCAGACAAAAGACTTTAAAAAAAAGACTGTAACAAGAGACAAAGAAGACACTATATAATAATAAAAGGGACAATCCAACAAGAAGATATAACAAATATAAACATTTATGCACCCAACAAGAGAGCACCCAAATACATAAAGCAGTAAATAACATAAAGGAAGTAATCAATAGTAATGCAATAATAGGCGGGGACTTTAATACCCTACTTACATCAATGGATAGATTATCTAAACAGAATCAACAAGGAAACAGTGGCTTTGAGTGACACACTGGACCAGACAGATCTAATAGATATACTCAGAATTCCATTCTCAAACAGCAGAATACACATCCTTTTCAAGTGCACATGGAACATCGTCTAGGATAGATCACAGGTAAGACCACAAAACAAATCTCAATAAATTAAAAAAGATAGAAGTCATACCATGCATCTTTTCTGAATAGAATGCTATGAAACTAGAAATCAGCCACAAGAAAACATCTGGAAAGACCACAAATACATGGAAATTAAACAACATACTACCAAACAATTAAAGGGCCAACCAAGAAATTATAGAGAAAATTTAAAAATTCACAGAGACAAATGAAAATGAAAATACAACCATCCAAAATCTTTGGGATATAGCAAAAGCTATTCTCAGAAAGAGGGGGCCTGGGTGGCTCAGTCAGTTAAGCATCTAACTTTGACTCAGGTCACGGTCTCATGGTTCATGAGTTCCAGCCCTGCATCCGGCTCTGTGCTGACAGCTCAGAGCCTGAAGCCTGCTTCAGATTCTGTGTCTCCCTCTCTCTCTGCCCCTCCTCTGCTCATACTCTGTCTCTCTCTCTCTCTCATTCTCTCTAAAATAAATAAACATTTTAAAAAATGGGGGGAGGGTGTCTGGGTGGCTCAGTTGGTTAAGCATCCTACTTCGGCTCAGGTCATGATCTCACAGTTCCTGGTTCAAGCTCCATATCAGGCTCTGTACTAACAGCTCAGAGTCTAGAGCCTGCTGCAGATCCTGTGTTTCCCTTTCTCTCTGCTCTTCCCCTGCTTGCACTCTCTCTCTCAAAAATACATAAACATTAAAAAAAATTTTTTTAATTTTTTTTAAAAAGAAGAAAAATCTCAAACAACCTAACTTTACACCTAAAGGAGCTAGGAAAAGAAGAACAAAAAAAAAAAAAACCCAAAACCAGTAGAAGGAAGAAAATAATAAAGATTAGAAATAAGTGAAATGGAAACTAAAAAACAATAGAACAGATCAATGAAATTAAGAGCCAGTTCTTTGAAAAGATCAACAAAATTAACAAACTTTAACCAGAACTATCAAAAGAAGGAAGGAAGGAAGGAAGGAAGGAAGGAAGGAAGGAAGGAAGGAAGGAAGGAAGGAAAAGAAAGAAAGAAAGAAAGAAAGAAAGAAAGAAAGAAAGAAAGGGAAAGAAAGAGAGGACACTAAGTCAGAAATGAAAGAGGAGAAATAACAACCAATATCACAGAAATACGAAGGATTATGAGAATATTATGAAAACTTATATGCCAACAAATTGGAAAACCTAGAAGAAATGATTAAATTCCTAGAAACCTATACCTTCCTGAAATGGAATCAAGAAGATAATAGAAAATTTGAACAGTCTAATCACTAACAATGAACATGAATCAGTAATCAAAAAATGCCCAACAAACAAAAATCCAGGACCAGATGGCTTCACAGGTAAATTCTACCAAACATTTAAAAAACAGTTAATATCTAGTCTTTTCTAACTACTCCAAATAATAGAAGAGGAAGGAAAGCTTTCAAATTCATTCAATAAGGCCAACATTACCTGGATACCAAAACCAGACAGACACTACCAAAAGAGAGGGAGAGAGAGAGAGAGAGAGAGAGAATGAACTACAGGCCAATATGTCTGATGAACAGACACAAAAAATCCTCAACAAAATATTAGCAAACTGAATCTAACAATACATTAAAAAAATTCATTCCTCACGATCAAGTGGGATTTATTCCTGGAATGGAAGTATGGTTCAGTATTCACAAATCAATCATTGTGATACATCACATCAGCAAGAGAAAGGATAAAAACATATGATCATTTCAGTAGATGCAGAAAATGCATTTGACAAAGTACAGCATCCATTCAACTGTCAACAAAGTAGATTTAGAAGGAAAGTACCTCAACATAATAAAGGCTATATAAGAAAAATTCACAACTAACATCATATTCAATGGTGAAAAACTGAGAGCTTTTCCCCTAAGATCAGGAACAAGACCAGGGTGTCTATTCTTACCACTTTTAGTCAACATAGTACTGGAAGTCCTAGCCACAGCCATCAGACAAGGAAGAGAAATATAAGGCACCCAAATTGGTAATAAAGAAGTAAAACTGTCACTACTTGTAGATAACATGATACTAAATATAAGAAAACCCTAAAAACTTCACCAAAAAACCTGCTATAACTGATAAATGAATTCAGTAAGATCATAGGCTATAAAATCAACATAGAGAAACTACATTTCTCTAACACTGTAACATTAGTGTTACATGTAAATGTAACATTAGTGTTACATTTCTAACACTAATAATAAAGTAGCAAAAAGAGAAATTAAGAAAACAATCCCATTTACAAGTGTACCAAAAATAATAAAATACTTAGGAACAAACATCCAAGGAGGTGAAAGACCTGTACTCTGAAAACTATAAAACACTGATGAGAGAAACTGAAGACAACAAAAATTGAAAGATATTCCATGATCGTGGATTGGAAGGGCCAATATTGTTAAAATGTCCATACTACCCAAAGCAATGTACAGATTTAATGCAATCCCTATCAAAATACCAACAGTATTTTTTCATAAAACTAAGAGAATAATAAAATTTCTCTGGAACCACAAAAGACCTCAAATAGCCAAAGCAATCTTGAAAAAGAAGAACGAAACTGGAGGTATCACAATCCCAGATTTCAAGATATACTGCAAAGCCGTAGTAATCAAAACAGAACAGTATGGTATGCACAAAAAATAGACACATAGATCCATGAAAGAGAATATATAGCCCAGAAATAAACACACAATTATACGGACAAATAATCTTTGACAAAGGAGGCAAGAATATGCAATG
Organism: Herpailurus yagouaroundi; assembly: GCF_014898765.1. Taxonomy (NCBI): domain Eukaryota; kingdom Metazoa; phylum Chordata; class Mammalia; order Carnivora; family Felidae; genus Herpailurus; species Herpailurus yagouaroundi. The sequence goes on from NW_024412388.1 coordinate 71,808,616, forward strand.
GGAAAAAGAGAGTCTCATCAACAAATGGTGTTGAGAAAACTAGATAGCTACATGCAAAAGAATGAAATTGGACTGACTAGTTTCTCAAATCATACAGAAAAATAAACTCAAAAGGTATTAAAGACCTACAAGTGAGACCTGAAACCATAAAAATCCTAGAGGAGAATACAGGCAGTAATTTCTCTGACACTGGCCATAGCATCATTTTTCTAGATGTCTCCTGAGCCAAGAAAAAAAAGCAAAAATAAACTATTGGGACTACATCAAAATAAAAAGCTTCTGCACAAGGAAGGAAACAATCAACAAAACTAAAAGGCAGCCTACAGAATGGGAAAAGATATTTGCAGGTGACATATCTGATAAAGAGTTAGTATCCAAAATACATAAAGAACTTACACAACTCAACGTAAATCCCAAATGATCCAATTAAAAAATGGGCAGAAGACATGAACAGACATTTCTTCAAAGACAACATTGGGATGGCCAACAAACACATGAAAAGATGCTCAACATCGCTAATCATCAGGGAAATACAAAGCAAAACCATAAAGAGATATCACCTCACATTTGTCAGAATAGCTAAGAAACAACAAGTGTTGGTGAGGTGGTGGAGGAAAAGGAAGCTTCATGCACTCTTAGTGGAAATGCAGCCACTGTTAAAAAACAGTATGGAGGTTCCTCAAAAAAATTAAAAATAGAGCTACTATAAGATCCAATAACTTCACTACTGGGTATTTACCCAAATAATATGAAAACATCAATTTGCAAAGATATGTGCATGCTTAACATTTATTACAGCATTATCTACAATAGCCAAATTATGGAAGAAGCCCAAGTGTCCATCAATAGATAAAGAGGACGTGGTGTGGCGGGCACCTGGGTGGCTCAGTCAGTTGAGCATCTGACTCAGTTTCAGCTCAGGTCATGATCTCAGAGTTTGTGGGACTGAGCCCAGTGTCGGGCCCTGCACTGACAGCATGGACCCTGCTTGGGATTCCCTCTGTTCTTCTCTCTCTGCCCCTCCCCTGTTCATGCTCGTGTGTGCTCTTTCTCTCTCAAAATAAATAAACTTAAAAAAAAAAATGTGTGTACACATACACACACACACACACACACACCACACGCAGTGGAATATTACTCAGCCATCAGAAAGAATGATATATTGCCATTTGTGACAACATGGAAGGATCTAAAGGGTATAATGCTGCCTTTCAGCCAGAACAACCATCTTCCAGTAATTCACCAAAATGACCAACACAAAGGGAAAAAGGAGAGGTACATGCTAGATGTTCTTTAGACCTTTTGGAAAACATGGAGTTGTTCCCTCAGCCACATACATAGGAATCTACAAGAAAGGTGATATTGTGGACATCAAGGGAATGGGCACTGTTCAAAAAAGAACACCCCACAAACGTTACCATGGCAAAACTGGAAGAGTCTACAGTGTTAGCCAGCACGTTATTGGCGTTTTTGTAAACGAGGGCAAGATTCTTACCAAGAGAATTAATGCATGTAGTGAGCATATTAAGCACTCAAAGAGCTGAGATAGCTTCCTACAGTGTGTGAAGGAAAATGATCAGAAAAAGAAGGAAGCCAAAGAGAAAGGTACTTGGGTTCAACTGATGAAAGGCACCAGCCTGCCCCACCCAGAGAAGCATACTTTGTGAGAACCAATGGAAAGGAGCTTGAGCTCCATTGAGCTCCAAAGGAGCCCATTCCCTATGAATTTAAAAAAGGGTATGATGCTCAGTGAAATAAATCAGAGAAAGACAAATACCATATGATTTTACGCATATGTGGAATTTAAGAAACAAAGGAAAAAAAGAGAAAACAGAAAAACCCTGTTAAATATAGAGAACAAACTGATGGTTACCTGAGGGGAGGGGGATTGGAGGACGGGTAAAATAGGTGAAGGGGATTAAGAGTACATTTATGATGAGCACTGAGTAATGTATAGGACCGTTGACTCGCTGTATTATACAACTGAAATTAATAAACACTATATGCTAATCATACTGGAATTAATTTTTTTTAAAAAACTGAGAGGCCTGAGAAAATTAAAACTTAAAAGCTTAAGTTATGGGAAACTGAAACCTAACCAAGCTTAACCAGCTTGTTCCGCTTCTGTACAATTGCTTGGCGCGCCCATGTATTCCTGATCAATCATTATTGCCTGGCATATCCGTATATTCTTGATCAACCATTGTTACTTGGCACATCCGTGTACTACCGATCAATCATTGTTGCTTGGCACATCCGTGTATTCCTGAGCAATCATTGTGATACCCGTACCCCCGGTTGTGGTCTGACCTAAAGGCAGGAACCAATCGAATACTGTTAAGTGTCCAACTTTAAACACCAACCAATTGCAGCTCTGTAACTGTGGAAAATTCCTGATTTCCCCATGACTTGTTTGTACCTGTCTATAAAAGGGGTGTAAAAACCTCTCTCAGGGCCTCTTGGCGTCACCGGCAACGGGGGCGCAGAGGTCCAGGTTTGAACCTGCAATAAATGACCCTTGCTGCTTAGCTTTGACTCTGGACTCTGGTGGTTTGTTTTGGGGGTCTCTTAGACTCTGGGCGTTTCAAAACAACAAAGTATGGTTATCTTTAACAGAAGCAATTAGGCTTTTACAATCCTGAAGTGGATTTCCTTTTAACTGTGGGTCACAGGAGGCAGGGGCTAAGTGCACTGGGTATTCTGTGCTATTACTAAGGGTGAGACCCTCAGAGTTCCAGTGTGGGTGGATCCGAGATTTATAGAGGGACCAACAGCAGTGCTTTAGGCCAAGGTATTTGGAGGATCTCTATAAATTTTGAGAGGTGGGTCTAAATAGCGCTGTTTGAAGATGGTATGCACAATGGAAGTGTTGTAAAACCAGCCAAACCACACAGAATTATAAACACATCTGTAAAATAGTAAAGCAGTAAAACAGGTTCCCTGATCACTATGAAGTTTGAGAGGGGTTCCCCAGGTATAATCTTTTCAAACAGAAGCATTAGCCTGTCTATAAGAGAAAGCTTCGGTCCAGTGAGAAAACATACAAACCATTACTAAAACACATTTAGCCATGAGAGGGGAGGTTGTATAAAATCCATTTGTAGGAATAGGTTTCTCTGGATAGTAGGCACTTTGGACAGCCTCATTAACTTTTCTTTACCAAAATTGGTTCATAAATGCCATCCTCTGTCAGCATGGTTCAATGCATGTACAGCAGGAAATATAGGAAATTTTAGAATTTCTGGTAAGGCCAGATTGTTATTTGGTTCAAACCAGGGTTCTATTTTTATGCAGCCAACAATTATTATTATGGAGCCAATATTGTTTTTCCCTTTCTAGGGCCAGCTATTAGGCATCTCTTACCAATTTTTCCAAAATTATCATTTAGGAGAACAGCCCGTTGAGCTGTGGCAGAGGTTTGGCTATTGATTTCCTTGAGAGTCGCAATTTTCGCAGAAATATCAGTGAGGTGGATTACTTTGGCCTACAGGAAGTGAGTCTGGAATGCCCAGGAACCTTAAGAGTCAGGTGGGTCGACAAAAATATGGCATCTAATACATTTTGGACACAGGAACTATTTTAAATTCTATTTCCATTGGAAGTAAGGACATCCCATTGTTTCCATAATATTCCAAAGTCATACCAACTAACAGTATAAATGCTTGTGGTTTTACCCTTGGCTACAGTATAAATTCAAGTAAAGCCATAGGGGTCAGCATGTTGGGCTGAAGTATACAAAATATAAAGGTGCTGTTTCAAGGACTTCAAAAGGAGTTGCACTAGGATATTCAGTATCATACTCATCATGTTTATCTTTAGGTAAGAACCATCAGTCAGTAAACCATGAAAAACCTGCACTCACAGCAGTTTCATATAAATTGCCACAGGGATTCAAAGGTAATCTGTCAGCACCAAGCAGTCATGAGGGGTTTCGCCTAGATTCAAATGTAGTCCTTATTCTCAGATCAGGGGCCTCAATGATCAAACCTGAGTTTGAGCAAACTGCAGTTTTTCTTTGTAAACTTTAAGTCCTTTGAAGTCCAAAAGTTTGAGGGGCCTCTGGGTGGCTCAGTCGGTTAAGCCACCAACTTCAGCTCAGCTCATGATCTCACGGTCTGTGACTTTGAGCCCCACATCTGGTTCTGTGCTGACCGCTCAGAGCCTGGAGCCTGCTTTGGATTCTGTGTCTCCCTCTCTCTCTGCCCCTCCCCCACTCATTCTCTGTTTCTCTCGCTCTCAAAAATAAACAAACATTAAAAATTTTTAAAAAAAATTTAAAAAGGGGCGCCTGCGTAGGTCAGTCGGTTGAGCATCCGACTTTGCCTCAGGTCATGATCTCACAGCTCGTGGGTTCGAGTCCTGCGTCGTGCTCTGTGCTGACAGCTTGGAGCCTGAAGCCTGCTTTGAATTCTGTGTCTCCCTCTCTCTCTGTCCCTAACCCACTTGCATTGTGACTTTGTCTCTCTCAAAAATAAATAATAAACATTAAAAATTAGAAAAGTTTGGGGGCGCCTGGATGGCGCAGTCGGTTAAGCGTCTGACTTCAGCCAGGTCACGATCTCGCGGTCCGGGAGTTCGAGCCCCGCGTCGGGCTCTGGGCTGATGGCTCAGAGCCTGGAGCCTGTTTCTGATTCTGTGTCTCCCTCTCTCTCTGCCCCTCCCCCGTTCATGCTCTGTCTCTCTGTGTCCCAAAAATAAATAAACATTGAAAAAAAAATGGAAAAAAAAATTTAAAAAGTTTGAACAGGTATATTCTTCCTGTGAAGAAGTTTGAAAAGAGGAGCAGAAAAGCAAATTGTCTACATATTCTAACAGGATAGAGCCTGCATAAAACTTTATCACATCCAAATCAGCTTTTAAGTTTCATGAAAAGTAAAAAGGACTGTTCAAGAAACGCTGGGGCATCACTGTTCAGGTATATTTCCCTTCTTTCCAAGTAAAAGCCAAAAGATATTGGCTCTCCTCACCAGCTGGAGTACTAAAAACATGCCGCATGGATCAATTACTCACTTAAGAATTTGCTATCAGTGGGAATTGATGTTAGTGGCATGTGGGTGTTAGAAGCCACAGGGTGCCAAGGAATAACAAGGTTATTTATTGCTGGCAGGTCCTAGACAAACCTCCATCCTCAGACGTTGGGTTTTCTCATAGGTAAATAGGGGTATTACAGGCCAAGAGCAGGATAAGGAAGCCCCAAGCCTTGTAATATCCTATATGGGCTTGATGTCTCCTTGAGAGGCTTATTTATAGGGTGTTAATTATACGAGAGGGTTTAAGAGATCTATTTGAATCTTGATGGGACGTTCACTGTGCATCTTGCCGATGTCAATTGAGGCTTTTGCCCATAAAAAGGAGGGTAGCTCAGCCAATAGAAGCTAATTTAATTTCCCTGATTGGCTTTTATTACTATTGTCAAATTCAAGAATTATTTCCCCCTTTTGGGAAATATTTTGGCATGATACTTATCTAAGAAATCTCAGCCCAATAAATGCATAGGGGTGGAATAACTAAGGAGAAAAAGGGTATGTCTCCAAGGGCCTAGACAAAAGGGAAAATGTTCAGAAATAGGATCCTGTTGAGGTTTTTTAGAGATACCCACTATTTTAACTGTTTGCTCTAAGGCACTGCTTTGTAGCAATAGGGTTAAACCCTGAGAGTGTAGCTCTGGGGTCAAGAACAGAGAGATTTTCATTCCCAGTCTGGGCAGTGGTTTCTCTGAAGCCAATTAAGAGGGAGGATTGAGAAGAGCCCCTATAATTCCTTGGAGCTCTGTCACTGGGAATTAAGAGGACATTGGAAAGACCAACTAGAAGGCTGAAGGTACCTGCAACACTTAAATTCATAAAAATCTTTTTTCCCCAATGTCCTGGCTCTCTGCAGTAACAACAGAAACTAAGGGTTGTTTTTTGTGTTTTTTTTGTTTTGTTTTTTCATCTTGTTTAGGGGGCTTCATTTGCTGGAGTTGAAAATCGAGAATTTTAGCAGTCTTTTAGGTGATTCGTCTAAGATGTGAGCGAGCAGATTTGCCAAATTAACTAAATCTGTAATGGTGAGTTTCCTGTTTCATCCTGATCCTTTTAACTAAAAGAGAAAGATCCCAGGTAAGCCCACTAACAAACAGAACTAAATGCTACCCAGGTAGACTCAACATCTAAAGGAAGAGGAAAAAATTCTTAAAATACAATTTGGAGTTGATTGTAAATAGTCATGAACAGGTTCATCAGGCTTCTGTGTGGAAGCCTGAATCTTGTTTCAATTAGCAGGTGTAACAAAAGCTACCCTAATTGCTCGGTAGAGATTTCCAGTGAGTGTTCTACCCTGTTGCCAAAAGTTAGGGGTTTCTCTAAATCACCTTCAGGATGTTACCTCGGGGCTAGTTTCATCCAATCTTTGGCCTGGTCCTCACCACCAAGCAGGTGAACTAATTAATATAAATCTGAGAAATGAAGTTAAGTCTGAAAAACGATGCTAAATTCTTCAGCAAATGTATGGGGGTCGTCACTCACTTTAGGAAACTTCATGACTCACACACAATTCGGTCTTAGTCCAGGAAAAATAAGAAACTTGGGTTTTATTTAGATCCTCAAAAGACTTAACTTTAAAGAGGAAGGTTTTAACAGGCTCAGGAGAGGAAGGAGGGGAGAGAGATTCCTGTCTGCAAAGAGGGAGGGGAAAGGGGCCGCAGAAGCCATTTTGATTCCTTTCAATTGTTGGTTTGCCTCAGTTAGATTAGAAATAGTATCTTGCAAAGAGGCAAACTTAGAATCCTGAAAACATCTGGGAGCCTCAGGGTACAATTTAATATAAGCATTCCATTCAGTTTTTTGCTTTGTTTTAGAGCCTCAGCTTTCTAATTTACTTTTGAGTAAAACAAGTTTGGGGAGATAGGAATTCCCCATAACAGCCATTGATGTTCTAAATTTTGGTTAAGTCAGTCCATTTAGTTATAAATGCGTGCAGGGAGGGACCATTGTTTTAAAACAAAACCAGCCAGAGTCTGGGGGGGGGGCACCCTCAAAGCATTCTGATGACTGGAATCCCATTTCATGGAGGTTTTTCTCTAGAGCAAAGAGAAAAATTTCTAAACAGCAGTTTTAATAGATACAGCCTGGTTCCAAAAGGAATCAAACCAAAGGCCAGCACAGTTCCAGTAGAAACAGTCCGGTTCCAAACAGGAGTCCCAGCAAAGGCCAAATGAGTATTCTCATACAAAGAAAAAAAAAAAAAAAAAAAAAAAGACAAACAAACAAACAAAACCCAAGGCCTTAAAACAAATCCCAAATAATGCCTGGAAAATTCAAACACAAAGCACGGAGCTCGAAATCCAGGATAAAACTTACCCTCAAACCCCAGGGTGGGCGAGAAAGCAGTGAACCCAGGCTCTCTGGGCACCAGCACCCATTTGCTCACCACCTTCAGAGCTGTTGGGGGTCTTCTCTAGATCCCACTTCTGCTCACTAAGTAATATTAACCTTGAAAATAAAACTGCCAGCTATTTTACCAGCAAAAAAAAAAAAAAAAAAAAAAAGTGTTTTTTCGGGAATAGCAGAGAATTGCAAACCAGGACAAACAGGCTACAGCAAAACCATAGGCAGATCCACAGAACAAAGGAGAAACAAAGTACTCTTTTATGGAGGAAAAGGAGAAGTTAGGAAGGCTGTTAAAAACAGTCAATCGGAGTAAACTAGGAGTCTGAAGTATAGTGGCCTTTCATTGGCTAAGTTGTAACGACGTCTCATTGGCTGGGCTGTTGCCAGGGAGGAAGAAAGCCTTTCTTCCCCCTGCTAGGGTAGTAGAGTGGTATCCACCGGCAAGGTGCCCCAGCTCTCCTCGTTGACAAGGAGTGGTCGAGTGTGAGAGCTCCCCCTGCTTGGCCTCCTGACTCCATTCCAAAGGAGGTTTCTTTCTGATTTTCACACGACTAAGTCCTTCCTCGTTCAACAGGAGTTGAACCAGGAGTCATCAAACTCTAGGTGTCACGTGGTTTTTCATCCTGCCTGCCAAAGGGTGTTTGATTATGGTTCCCAAAAGCCTTAGACATTGTTAGGTGGGCGAAAGGAAAAATTAAAGACCGATTTTTACCGCCCTTCTTGGGTTGTCTTGAGGTACCTAACAGAAAGGGCTGGTAGATAGGGAAAAGCAAAGGTAAGCACAACATCCTGCCTTCCAATGTGCTGTTGTAGGGCTGAGATTCTTTCAAACTAAATATTCATTTTCTTGCAAAACGATGGAACGTGCTGCTTGGGAAATACCTCATCATCCTACTTCCTTGCTAGTGTGCCCAGAGTGCCACCCGAGGGGCACAGCAGGGCAATGAAACAAATTTGCATTTGAGGTCAGACCTGGGTTTGAATGCCTGCCTGCCTGCCTCTTTCGGGCAGGCACTAACTGTGAGACCTGGGAGGTTACTCAACCTCTCTGAGTTTCCTCATCATCGGCTGAAGGCAGGCCCTCAGGGAGTGGTCAAGGTGGGTGACTACACCCACACCACCTTTTCTTAGGGCTCAGTTTTGCTTTTCTTACAGGGCCACGAGGACCAGACCTGGAGGGGCAGGGGAGAGGCACTGACCTCGAAGTCAGGGTGGTGGCGGAGGGGTTGGCACAACGCTGGATCCTGGCAAGGGCAGCGGGCCCCTGCCCAGAGTGGCAGCACCAGCAGCGGCAGCAGAGCGAGCCCAGGAATGCCACGTGGCCGGCGGGCGAGGAGGCACAGGCGAGAGAGCAGCAGCAGGGCCATGACGGCAGTCACTGCCCGGCAGGAGTACCTTCCTCCAACTGGTGGCTCAGGTCCAGCCTCTCAGCAAGGCGGACCCTGCCTAAGGGCAGAGGTGATGGCGTGGGAGGGGCTGAGCAGTCTGGGCCACTGGGGACATGAAGGTCGGGTGAAGGAGAAAGGCCGGGTGAACATCTCCCCTGGCAAGCCAGTGCCTCATGCCCCCAGCAGACCTGCTGACTCAATCAAGTAAATATCATCACTCCCTCAAACTCACAGACACCCCCTCAGCACTCTACACCTGTCTTTGTGTCGTGGCCTTTGTACTCCTCGTGCAGTATAAACGTGGAAGCAGTCCCCCAAATGAGAAGCAGGGGGCTTTGAAAGAGATGACTGAGCAACATGGTTGGAATGGTGCGGGTTACGGAGCTCTCCTGGGGTGCTCTGAAACTGGCCCCCATGCACAGAGGGCGGGGAGAGACCAAAGACAGAGGCAGCCACTCCAACCAGGTTGGTAGGTGGCAGTTTTTTTTTTTTTTAATTTTTTTTTTTTAACATTTATTTATTTTTGAGACAGAGAGAGACAGAGCATGAACGGGGGAGGGTCAGAGAGAGGGAGACACAGAATCCGAAACAGGCTCCAGGCTCTGAGCAGTCAGCACAGAGCCCGACGCGGGGCTCGAACTCACGGACTGCGAGATCATGACCTGAGCCGAAGTCGGCCGCTTAACCGACTGAGCCACCCAGGCGCCCCGGTAGGTGGCAGTTTTAACAAAACAGCAAAGGGAACTTACATACGAGGCTCGTCTTGCACAGCAGCAAGACGAATGGATCCCTGTGGCTGCCCTCCACGTCTTAAAAAGCTTATTAAGAGGCCCTAACTGGGCTCAGGCACATAATACCGTGCAGATGTTTTTACCACCACATCACCACCTCAAGGTTATGTCCTTGGAGCAGCCTCTGGGAGCAGGAAAGGCAAGCGGAACCTGTATTCCAAGGACAGGGGCGCGGGTGAGGAGCCTCAGAGTGCTCACAGGTCAACGGGCGGGCGGGC